>NC_053027.1:48295315-48400862 GCF_003073215.2 Triticum urartu | reverse complement strand
ACTTCCATATTATCAGAGTTAATAACGAGACGATTGCATACCATCTTTTCTGCAAGCAAGAAGCTAAACCTAAGAGCCAATGCTTCCACTGTCAGTACATCAGCACACCAATCGGTTTTCCAGTTTCCGCCAACAATGAATTTTCCTTTGCCATCTCTGAATGCATCACCAGCTATGCCCTAAGTAGATCATGATCAAAGGAGCATCCATATTCAGTTTAACAAAACTCATAGGAGATCTGCTCCATCCCCATTTCTCCTAGTTGCATTAGGGGAGTGGGCATTCACACAGTTTTCCATTATAGCACGAATCCCCATAGAAGTATGGTACGCCTCTTGAAATTTTCCCTCATGAAGCAGCTTACGTCTATCAAGTGATTAGGGCGATCAACTCACGTGCATTCTGGAGGCCCAATATAGATAGTTCTTGATCTGGTATAAGAAGTAAGAATTCAAGAACTGCTTCTCCCGCACGACCAACAACACAAGCTTTCTTAATCATCTCGTACATCCCCAACTTATCACAAACCTCTTTTGCCTTCTCACAAAAAAACAACACATGTTTTGTATCTTCTGGCCCATTCGAGCGTGATGGGCAAATGGGCGAAACTTTCATGTGTATATTGGCAAGTGTAACACGGCATGGGAGAGTTCCACGTAACGTACACCAAAAAAAGTTGTTAACCTTTATCGGACAAGCTAATTTCCAGTATGTCATCTCCAATAAAATTGATCTCTTTAATGGAGAAAAAATAATATCTCGAGACATCTCCAGCATGTCATAATGCACATGCATTGCTACGGTGAGGAATTCTTCCAAGTGCGTCGCAGCAAACATTACAGTTCCTCTCCTGCGTCTCCTGCCAGTTTCTTAAAAAAGAGGTATACACACTTTTTCTTAATCCTCAAAAAATTGATACTAGATGTGCTTTAGCAAAACACACTCGTCTGTAATAGATAAGCAGTTCTTTCTTCATGGACATGCATGTAACATCGTGCATCTTAATTTCTTTGTCGATACATCAGACGATAGATGCACACAAACAAAAAAACCTAGTTAATTAATAATTGCAGCATCGTGACAGCTTGGTGAAAATTCAAGGGCATGTCCGACACGTAGGTTTAACACATCCGTACGTGCCAAATCCCATGCATGATTTTCACAGCTCGGTGTGCAGCGGCGCGTCCGTCGTCGACGGCTCCTCCGCGCCCAACTTCTGCCCTCCGCCGCCGCCGCCGCACGCGTTGTTCCTGAGGCAGTCGACGGCGGGGCGGACGGGGTCGTAGCCCAGCCCCATGGCGCAGTTGCACACGGCCTGCACCTCGGCGCCGTCGTCGCCGAGCAGGTTGATGTTGCTGAGCACGATGTCGCTGCAGGGCACGGCGTCGCTGCAGGCGAACTTGATGGCCTCGTCCCGCGTGGCCGTGCCGGAGATGTTCCGGTACGCGACGTTGCTGACGGCCACGTTGCTGGTCTGGTTGGCGCACGGCGTCCTGGCGTCGCAGTAGAACTGGTCGATGATGATGGGGTGGTCGACGGCCTCCACCAGCACGTTGGAGAAGCGCACGTTGCGCACGTACCCGGCGCCGCCCTGCCAGGTCTTGATCCGGACGCCGTTCTGGGCGCGGGAGATGCGGGCGTCGTCGAGGGTCACCCCCTCCACGGCGGCGTAGGAGCCGCCCCGCCCCAGGCTGCCGATGCTGATGCCGTGGCCCGGGTCGCACACGATGCCCTTCATCTTCACCGCGAAGCTGGCGTTGGAGATGGACACGCAGTCGTCGCCGGTGCCGATGCGGGCGCCGGTGATGGTCACCGCCGTGGACTCCGCCACGTGGATGCCGTCGGTGTTGGGGCTGTCCCCCGGCGCCTGGATGGCCATGCCGTCCAGCCGCACCCCGCGCGACCGCGACACCGTCAGGTGCATCTGCTGCGCGTTCTGGACGGTCAGGCCGCGCACCCGCACGCCCCGGCACGAGTCGATGGTCACCGCCGTCGGCGCGCCCTTGCACGGCTTGGACCGGTCGATCTTGCAGGAGTTGGCCCACCATTTGGAGCCGGAGCCGTCGATGACGCCCCCGCCTTGGATGCGCGCGCCGACGAGCCCGCCGAAGAGGAGCCACAGACGCGGGCTCCTGGGGTCCCACTGCGACGGCTCCTCCGGCGCCACGATGGTGCCGTGGATCAGCACCACCAGCCTCTCCTTGCACGGGCCCATGAACCGGCTCGGGCCGATCTTGTAGCGCCGGCCTTTGGGCACCACCAGCACCGCGTCCTTGAGCGAGCACGCCTTCTCCCACGCCTTTGCGAATGCCTGGTGAGATTTAATTCATCAAGCATCAGCTAACTCAACATTTCACTTCATTCTGTTACTGAATTAATAATTAATTAAACCATGGAAGTAAGAACATATGAATCGTACACTTCTCGACTTCTCGTGCGTTATTTTCTATAGAGAAATAAAAACCGGAAACATGAAGCGTGGGAGTGGGTTCATAAATCATCATTTTCTTCGATTAGGTGTTTGAGAACTCGAATTTGATATCTGGTTTCTTCTGTATTAGTAGAACATGTAGTTCTTCCACGGTTCCACCTGCATGTTCATTTCTGAAGAGGCTTGTTATTCAATGAGATAAGCGAAGATCTTGCAGTGAGCTTTTTCTTTTGAAGCTAACAGGGAGTATATTTTTGGATTCAAGTTTTGGAAATTTTCCAGCTATGACCAAAATCACTGGATTTTACTCCCTAATGTCAAAAACGTTCTTATATTATGGAACGGAGGGAGTAGTTTTCATTTTGACCAAAGAACCAAAATCACACTTGAATACTGCCCCGTCTGCCTCGGCGACTTCGAGGACGGGGACAAGCTCCGGACCATGCCCTGCGCGCACTCCTTCCATGAGTGATGCCTCTTCAGGCTGCTCAGCGTGAACTGTGTCTTTCCGGTCTGCGGGTACAAGATCCCGGGGGAGGAAGAGGAGTTGTGGCTCGGAGGGGACGGAGATGGGACCAGCGAGACATGAAAGATCGGTGTAATGCAGGTCTTGATCAGACTTACCAAGTTTATTGATGTACTAGAAGAATGTTTTCGTTTAAATCTTAGAAGGCAATTGAGCTAAACCTGATGGAGATGCAATGGATTTTGTATTTATTCCATAGGCACCAGTCCTTGAAACGTAATGAACTTCAACCCTGTCTTTTGATATCAAGTTTATGCTCATCTGCTCGACTAGGTATACCTCATCTCGTGTTTTTCAGTAGTTAACAAGATTCTATGATTCTAACCCCTATGATTCTACGATTTTGGTTAGTATAATCCAGTGGCAGAGCCAGCAAAATCAAATGAGGAGGGAGGGGTGGTATTGTCAAACCTTGTTGGGAAGGGCCAATCTGGCAAAAAGCACCATTTTAGCAACCACAAAAATCACTATTACTATTCATACTAGTCTTAATCAATGATTCTGGTTGGTTTGTGGGGGGGGGGGGGGGGGGGGGTCCCTGATAGTTAAGATTCTACGATTTGCAATCCTATCATTGGAGCTCTGATCTGATTCAAAATCACAATTTTGAGTACCTTGTTACGTAGTTATGGTTAGGTTTGTGTCTCCTCCGATGGATGGAGGCGACGGTGGTTTGAATAAGAACTCCCCAGTTCTAGCTCCATCTCTAGCTCTCGGTGATGTATTAAGACGTGAGGTCAAGGGGTATGTCAGCTTTGTCTTCGTGTGCACCCTTGAGAACAATGTTTTGGTGTGCCTTGGTGTTGCTAGCGACGTGCCAGTGGTGGCGGCAACATCTAGGGTATTTGCTCTCTGGCTCGGGCCTTGCTTCAATGTCAACTTTTCGAGTTGATGAGCATCATTTTGGGCAGCACTATAGGCGGGTAGTTGGCGGCCGGATCCTTCACCGCTCTAATGCCAGCTTCACCTTCAGGGCGCTGGTCTGCTTGGACGCTAGCCTCGACGACTCCTAGCCGGCAAGCAACAAGGTCGGACCCGCTCCAGCAGCGGCGCGCCATCAGATCCTTTCGGAGGTAGAAGGTGCTCCGCTCCCCAAGGGCCTAGATATAATTTATTGTTTGTTTGTTTTCCAGGGTGATTTGTAATGATGGAGTTTGGTTAAGGGATCTGGTGGCCTTTTACAAAAAATTAAAGAAAATGAAATATAACATGTATAGTTCTCATCTCCTTGCATTGAATGTTCCTTTGAGTAAGCTTGTTTCATTTCTTTTCCTCTTTGCCAATAAATACGATTAACAATGAAATGGGCAAAGCCGTGGCTTTGTTAAAATATAAAAATTGAAATATTAAGTAGCAGTACAAGTTAAATATGCAGAGGCACGCGTGCACGCAAATCATATTTTGGTTCCTTAAAAGGTTGAATCTCTCAACGAGATCTGCACGCCGCCATGTGGTGGATGGTGATTGAATGATCGATGAGTCAGTTAAGCTAAGCAACCGCCATCGCTATCAAATCCCTTTATCTCTTTCTATGATTACTCTGAACAGGTCAGCTCACCGATCAATCCAAGAACACAGGGAAAGTGTGGCAATCATCATAGCCGCATTTGTAAGGCATGGATACGCATACGCATGTGCATGCTTTTCTTGCGGCATCAAGCAGAGTCCGAGTGATGTATACAGTGATTTGGTAGCTATATACAGTATATTTTACAGAAAACTTGTAAGCCAACAAAGATTGCAATGCATCTTAGCTAGCTATAAAAAAAAATTGGCCTGTTGGTGATTAATTAAACGTGGATGTGGGTTGCAAGTTGACTAATCCGTTCTCTTGTGAAACAGCCAACACCATAAAATTATGAAATTATTTTAACCTAACTGAACTTTTCGATTAGAAAAAGAAAAGGTGAGCTCGATCGTCAGGAAACGCCTCTGCAGTTTCTTGCCGGCGGTTTCTCACCATTCCCATGCACCTGCTGCTAAGGATAGCAGTTCTTATCGTCACGCCATGGACGATGGGATTAGGAACGACCGTGCGTGCGTGTCACGACGTTGGCATGAACAATTATTCTGCACGTCGGTCGAATAATGCGCAAGTACGCAAGAGAGAGGAGCATGCATACCTCTGTGTCGTCGGCGCAGCCGTCGCCCACCGCGCCGTAGCTGTCGACCTTCACGACGTTCCTCTTCGTCTTCTTCTTCTTGTTCGGATTCGGGCATCTCGTCACCCCCAGCATAATGCCATCTTCCCCCTCCTCCTCCTCCTCCACCATCTCTTCGACCTTTTCGTCGTCGTAGATATCACCATAATCATCGTCGTCATCACCGTACCATCTGAGGCGGTCTTCCTCGTCCCCGCCGCCTCCGTCCGTCCACAGCTTCAAGAACCTCTTCTCAAAAGCCTCGTCCTCGCCGGCATCGACACCATCGGCAACGTCGCTTCCCTCGGCCGCAGCCACCCTCGCCATGGCCATGAACACCAACACCAGCACCAGCACCAGCACCAAGAACAATGGCACTGCCCTCATGCCACTCCTTCTCCCTCGCCCCATTTCGACCTACACGGTCGATCGAGCCGCGCGCTCTAATGGCGCAAGCTAGGGGCAGCTAAAGATCGTGCACATGCGTGCGTGTGTGCGCGCCTTGGCTTGGCTTACAAGGGTTCGTACCTGCGACAATTTATAGTGGGAGGAGCAAAGCATGAGGAGAGGGAGGAGGCGTGGTGTGATCGATGGTCGTTTCTCCTCTGGACTTGAAGTGCAAGTGAATGATAGCGGTGTGAGACAGGGCGAGGTGTGGTTTATGCTTTACTCATCCCCTGCAAAAGGTGGCCCACTATGCATGTATATATCCATCCTTCTTGTACTAGTACATTTCATGGGCATGCTCCTACCGTGAAGTGATTAAACAATGCTACACACGTCAAGGAAGAGGTTATCATTGGCTCAAAGGTTGATTAGCTAAGTTGTAGTTCCAATCGTGAGAGGAGGACAAGTCATAACTAACTATTTCTTGCGAGAACTACTAGATGGATCCATCCATGGCCCTCTTTTGGAGAGGATTAGGGGACCTTTTGGATTGTCTTTACATTAACGTTGATAGCTTACGACATGCTTAATCAATCATTCTTGCACTCCTCATGTATCAAAGTGATACCATAGCAGGTTTGGAAGTTTAACGTTGATAGTTTATAATTTTCTTAAGATTATTGTGTGCTCCCCGCAAAAAATAAATAAATAATATTGTGTGTGTGTGTGTGTGTGTTGTTCGATTTGTGGTAGAGCGACCAACGTGTATTTTTTTTCCTATAGGCTCTTTTGAAGTCTGTCAAATTTGATTTGAAAATCTTCATCGCCTCACAGTCACATGTACATATTAGAATAATCACATGGCTCGCTTATGAGTAGCATTCGAAAAGCATGATAGTAAAATCATAATCGTAGGATTTTAGAGACTCTACGCAGATGGCTCTCATTAACCACGGCCACCTGGCTGCATAGCACCAACATTTCATGATTAGCGGTCGATGATGTAGCTCCACGATTGGATTCTCGCAATCAAGCCTGGTAGCGTCTCCCGCCCCATTTGCAGTCCACTCCAATCCTTCCAAGAGCCGGCCAAATGATTGCAAGGAATAGCGGACAAAGATGACAGTTATCCATCCCATTTTGTTTTCCAAATCTTTTTCTCTTCTTCTCTTTCAATAAAAAAAAATCAGTCGAGAGGAGATGCCAAGTGGCAATGAAAAACCTCCGGGGGCTCCCTGATCCGCAAATTTGCATTCCGATCCCGGACGACCTTATTTTCGACCAGAGGGGCGAGGCTCACCCTGAATCACGACAAAATAGTAAAACCGTTCTTCGATTGGCCCTTTTATAAGACGCTGCATTTGGATGATCAAATCTTATTTTCGATCAGAGGGGTGAGATTCACCCTGAATCATGACAAAATAGAAAAACCGTTCTTCGATTTGCCCTTTTAGAAGACACTGCATTTGGATCATCGATCTTATTTTCGATCAGAGGGGGAAGATTCACCCTGAATCATGACAAAATAGTAAAACCGTTCTTCGATTGGCCCTTTTATAAGACGCTGCATTTGGATGATCCATCACATGCAGGGACGAAACTTTACCCAAAGATAGACCCGGGCGGCAATCATGAGCCGCACCGGCACCGTTTGGTTTTGCAGCCCACGCACCGGCGTTGCCATGGTGGCCTGATCAGGGAAAGATGCCTTGAGACGCACTCGTCCGTTGCGTTGGGCGTTGGCAAACCCAGCAGCAGCAGCACGTTGCGTTGCGTGTGCGTGCCTGCTGGCCTTTTGCTGCTCATGTTTTTGTTTCTCCTGTAACGGACTGCGGCCCTCATCATGGATTACATGGTGCCTCTGCTCACATTTGGCTCCTTTCTTTTGTTTCTGCATCAAGAAGAGATATATTCGGCGATACGATCATTATCTTCCAAAACTGTCCTGTGAAACATGATGATGTCGCCGCCACAATGTTGGCAGGCTGGTTATTACCTCCGTCGAGATGGTCTGGAGTACGTTTGGAACGAAGGAATTTCGCAACAATCTGCTCATCTCTCGCTGGGTCCAGGAAAATTTTGATCGTTCCAGACCGGACCAACAATCTATGTCCACCACCAAAACTTTAGGACTACAGCTTGCTAGGTGCAAACCAAAGGCAGAATCATGGAGGGAGAGGGGCGGATTGACTATATGTACCGGAGTCATAACACCACTGTCCAATTCGAAACACACAGGATTGATGCTAGGACATGTTGATCTCAACGCTACCGCTCTTGGGGTACTGACAGACAGGGCATGCATCTGTGACCCTATCGCAGTCGGCGCACAGGCACAGGTGGCGGCAAGGCATCACCAGCACTGCCGCCTCCTTCGCTCCGCACCACTTGCAGGCTGCAAGCCCACTGCCGGCTACGCCGCTCTTGACTCCAGGGAGGAGGCTCGACTTGAAGAAGCCTCCGGGGACAGTGTTGATGTTCTTCTGGCCGGGCACAGTGCCGCTCTCCACTTCGCTGTCGCCGCAACCTTCCCTGGTGCGGTTGGCGTGGTCCGCCACCACTTTCATGAGCTGGGTCTTCAGGGTGCTGGCAACAGATTCGTTGTAGAGCGCGGCTGACTGCCATGACTGGACCTGGATGGCCACCTGTCGGATCTGTTCATTCAGCTCCTGGCTTTTTTTGTTCATGGCCTCCACCTCGAGCTCCTTCTCCCTCAGCTTCTTTCCTACCCCTCTTTCGAGAGTAGACACGAGAGAAACCATCTGCCTTTGCTTCATCTCTTTCACACGCCTACTGAGTTGTTCCACCTGTGGGAAAGAGGCACACAACATAAACACCAGAAATCTCTGACTCATTTTATTTACTTTCAAGTTTCAACAATCAGAACCAAATGATGTGTTAGCTACCAGAGCCTATGACACCGGGATCACTAAGGACTGCATATACTATTACAATAAGGAACCAGCAAATTATCTTCCATATTCTTGCAATCACACCCTAGACAGTTAAGATTAACAGATACTCCCTCCATTCCACAATGTAGTGCCTATAGATTTTTGTGAAAGTCAAACTTTGCCAACTTTGACCAAGTGTATAGAGAAAACTATGTACATCTACAATACCAAACATGTATATTCTGAAAATATAACTCACGATGTATTCAATCATGCGCATTTGGTATTCTAGATTTATCTACTTTTCTCTATAAACATGGTCAAAGTTTGTAATGTTTGACTTTTGTAAAAATCTATAGGCACTACATTATGGAACGGAGGGAGTACTGAATTTCTATATGGACAAATATAACAAAAGTAGGATGACTGTAAAGTCTGAAATATGTCAATATACTTTATATTTGGCAATCAGGAAGTGCGAAGAACAACCATTTCCATGGTTAGGAAGTGGTACATAGTGATGCCACCAGAAACTACAGAATCATATTTGGATAACTCGACATTCCACACTACTGCACTGCATAGTGCTTCCATGATGAACACAAGCAAGTCCTAACAGCAAATATCACCATTGCTATCTAGGCAACAACGAGAGCTCAAATTTGGTTGATAGCTAAATTAGGATAAATATTTACCTGGCTTCTCAAATAATAGTCAATCTCTTTGTTTCCTTTCTCCATTTCAGTCATAATATCATGACCAAAAGGCGTCGTGGAAGTCAAAGAAGACATGCTTCCACTACCAGACGTGAAGGAAGAATTATGCTCATTATCCTCGTAGGACAGTTTCAGCCCAGTAGACACAACACTTGAATTACCAGTACATGCCAACCGGTCGGCATCTCCTGCATGAAAGTTGTTCAAGGACATCTGAAGCTTGAGCTTCTTTTCATCCGCTGCACAATTGCTTGTCTTTCTTGGTTGGTTCATAACATATGGGTTGCCATTTCCATTGTAGTTATAATATCCACTGGTGCCAACTGCAGTAAATGCATTGATAATTAGATGAACAGCAAGCATTTGTTTGAGAATAAGACAGCAACATGAAATGTTTAGTGCTGTGGTGAAAGGTAAAGTGCATCGAGCTACTCCTGTTAGAGCTAGAGATGTTAATCGGTAGGTTTATTCGTGGATATAAAAAAAAACTCGAGCTACGAGGGCATAAAACGTCGAAGCAAGCATTATCAAGCACACATAGATATGTAACCAATACATCTACGACAAGGATGGCAGCAAGAAGTGTGTCTTTGTTGCTAAAATTATCAAAACTCGAAATGAAATCCACCATAAACTCATCAGAGGAAAACAATGCTCTGCTAGGCATTGTACGAGGCATTAGGGCATTGCAAAAGGAGAATCAGCCCCAAAAATGCAATAAATAATAGTTTAATATTTGTGTTACACACATTACTCGCTGATAGAAATACACTGAGTAGAGAGCGAAATGGGAGGGCAAGAGAAAATGATGGAAGGAGATTATCACTAAATAACGATTGACCAATATCTCATAATACATATATGCTAGGTAAGTCACTAATAAACATATAGAGGCTACAATCTTGCAATGTGATGTGCAGCCTGATGGTAATACCATAGAAATGTGAATGTTAATGAGCAGGTTTAAGAAACCTTGCATGTATGCATCATCGTATTCATCCTCGGAGCACACAATTGAGTTCTGCACACAAGGTTTACCACCTCTATAACTAACCTAAAGGTCCCAGTCAGAAGACCATCTGATTGGGGGAAATGCCTTGTTTTCGTCAATGAAAATGAGTTGGCCAATGCACAACCAGTTCAATGCTAACATAGAACTAGGATTCAGGGAAGCATGGGATAATGTTCTTAATATATAATATGCAATATTACTGTCCAAAAGGTGGCTAGGTTGTGCTACAAACAAGACTTAATTACAGCAGAGGCAATCAACAAGCACCAGTGGGTAGGGTCAAATTCACCACACAACATCTGCCCAACATCAGCATATAACTGCATAATGGCTCAACACTGAACTCTATAACAGGGGAAGGGAACCATCATATTACCCGCGCTGCTCCCGAAGAGCTGAAGCTGCTGCGGCGCGGCCTTGGCATCGAACATGAACTGGTTCTCGTTGACGCTGGCGTTGATGTTGGCGTTGGGGCCAGGGTAGGGCGACGAGCCCCAGTTGCCGCCTCCGAACACGTGCCCCTCCATCGCCGTATCCTTCCCCTGCAAATACCGCAGCGAGTCTGAGAGATACGCGGTTCTCACCACGATCGAGAAATCGGAAGGGAAACGAGAAGGGGATTCAAACGGAAACATTACCGGAAATGGTTCCTGCCGTGCCAGGAAGCAGGGGGGGCGGCGGATTGTACCCCCGGACGACGAAGGCGGCCTCCGATCAGGGCCCGAACCCGATCCCGAGGCGAATCGAAACCCTAGCGGCTGTTCCGCCGAAATCGGGGGAGGCGCGGGGGGCGGCGAAATCTGCGGCGCGATTCGGGCGCGTGTGGAGGGGAGGGGAGGGGACGGGAACGGAGACGGAGAAGGGGCGGAGCTTCCCGGTGGTGGTGGCGTCGCCGCCGATGCCGCCGCGGATTGGATTGGGGAATGCGGGCGAGAGAGGGCGGAGAGCGTTGGGAACTCCGCGATTTATTTGGTGGATTCTGTTTTATTTTTGATCGGTTTATTAAGGGGCGAAAATGGGAAGGGGAGGAGGAAGAAGAGAAGGGGTGTGGTGGACAGACCACCTCACTGCCTGTTATTGGGCCTGGCGTGGCCCGGTGGGATTACGCAGGCCCTTCTGTCAAATATTTAGTTCAATATACGGCCCGCTGCTGCTGCCATCTGAGAAATTTAGGTACTCTCGCCTTCGGCTGTGATTTTGGCGCTGAGACGTGGAGCGACCTCGGATCTTCAAGACCTTTATGTTTTTCGTCATCGTCTACTGATTATGTGATGGGCCTTGGAGAAACACAAAGTCCCAGCAAAGTACATTACCCTCATTAAGGACATGTACGATAATGTTGTGACAAGTGTTCGAACAAGTGATGTCGACACTGATGACTTCCCGATTAAGATAGGACTGCATCAGGGGTCAGCTTTGAGCCCTTATCTTTTTGCATTGGTGACGGATGAGGTCACAAGGGATATACAAGGAGATATCCCATGGTGTATGCTCTTTGCGGATGATGTGGTGCTAGTTGACGATAGTCGGACGGGGGTAAATAGGAAGTTAGAGTTATGAAGACAAACCTTGGAATCGAAAGGGTTTAGGCTTAGTAGAACTAAAACCGAGTACATGATGTGCGGTTTCGGTACTACTAGGTGTGAGGAGGAGGTTAGCCTTGATGGCCAGGTGGTACCTCAGAAGGACACCTTTCGGTATTTGGGGTCAATGCTGTCGGAGGATGGGGGTATTGATGAAGATGTGAACCATCGAATCAAAGCCGGATGGATGAAGTGGCGCCAAGCTTCTGGCATTCTCTGTGACAAGAGAGTGCCATAAAAGCTAAAAGGCAAGTTCTACAGGACGATGGTTCGACCCGCAATGTTGTATGGCGCTGAGTGTTGGCCGACTAAAAGGCGACATGTTCAACAGTTAGGTGTGGCGGAGATGCGTATGTTGAGATGGATGTGTGGCCACACGAGGAAGGATCGAGTCCGGAATGATGATATATGAGATAGAGTTGGGGTAGCACCAATTGAAGAGAAGCTTGTCCAACATCGTCTGAGATGGTTTGGGCATATTCAGCGCAGGCCCCAGAAGCTCCGGTGCATAGCGGACGGCTAAAGCGTGCGGAGAATGTCAAAAGAGGGCGGGGTAGACCGAATTTGACATGGGAGGAGTCCGTTAAGAGAGACCTGAAGGATTGGAGTATCACCAAAGAGCTAGCTATGGACAGGGGTGCGTGGAAGCTTGCTATCCATGTGCCAGAGCCATGAGTTGGTTGCGAGATTTTATGGGTTTCACCTCTAGCCTATCCCAACTTGTCTGGGACTAAAGGCTTTGTTGTTGTTGTTGTTGTTGTTGTTGTTGTTGTTGTCTACTGATCATCATAGTTTTGTGAGAATAAATTTACTCTCGTTCTTTTGACGGTGCCATGAGGTTAGAGAGTTTTCTGTCCTCATATATCTGATGATTTTATATTGTTGCGTCAAGCCTTTTTTGTTGGTCTGATTCTTTATGGGGTGAAATCTTTTATTAACAACATGATGAAGATATAGTGATTTGACAGCTTATATTTGGGGATCATCCCCGGTCCAAGTATGTTCATCGATCAAGGCTTCTCATCTTTTTGGATGGCGACTCAAGGCGCTTTCAAAAAACTTTATTGGTAATGTTCGTGTGGGTGAAAGAGTGATAACACCGTTGTTCCAGTCCAATTGCAACTTTTGTACTGAAGTCTTTGGAGTATTTCTTCGAGGAGGTTGACATCGTGAAGAAGGTGTTTACAAGAAATTTCATTGTAATTCTTAGTCATAGAAATTACTTTGTATTTTCTTAGATCTTAGTTCTAAATCAACGTACCTGTAAATGAATACAAATAAAATTACAGGTGTTTCTTAAAAAAATACAAACTGCTTTAGGACTAGTTCGGTTCCAAGGAAATTCAAAGGGGTTGAACGGGATTGGAAGGGATTAAATTTTCAACAAGTCAAAATTCACCTTAATACCCAATCCTCTCCAATCCCCCCTCGTGGTGGGGATTAACCGAACAAGCCATTACCGAGGTTATATTCGAGAATGGAGCGTCAGAGCTATATGTTGCCCGTACCAATTACTAATATATTTTTGAGGCAAACCAATTATATTTTTAAGACAAAGGCAAAATAATTCCTAATATGTCTCACCTTTTGCGCCCGGCGCTGCTTTGTGGGCCGTCCCAGTAAGGGACGCGTTGAGGAGCGGCTCTGCATCAGTCTTTTCTTTGGTTGTAGTTTTTTTCTCCATTTTTTCTTTTTTCATCCTTTTTTTGGTTTCTTTATTCATTTTTATTTGGTTTTAACGCCTAAGTTAGCTTGCACTTGTTTGCTCAGGTGACGAAGCAACGATCCCTGGACATTATATAAATAGTAAATGTATTGGTTACATTATATAAATCAGGGTTTCTCTTTCCCTCTCGCGACTATGGCGGCTAGGGCACTCATCCCCTTGAAACTTCGTCAGGCAAGTCTGTGGATCCACCTCCCCTCTATTTGCGGCTCACTGCCGGCGGCGGGGAGGGGGGTCCCGATGCCTTGCCTTCGGCTAGTAGTTTAGGTTAGGGATGTTTTTCCTCGCAAGGCGGTGTTCAGGGCAGATGGCGACTCTGCATCTTCAACCCAATCTTCCGGGCTCTGATCATCCTTGAGTTTCTCCATCGAGATCAAGTCGACGGAGCTCCGGCATAAATACATGCCGTCTCATTGGGACAATGAGGTTAGGATTCTCGCCGTGTGTGCGCACAAGCAAGATTTGATGTCACCCGCTTCAGATCGTTTCAAGGGTTTAATGACAACGATTGCGGCTCAAGGGCGCTGGTCTTTAGGGGAACGTGCAAGAAGACTTCCCGACTGTAACCGGCAATGTCAAGCTGGCTTTGGTATGGGAGCGGTGACAGTGGCGTGTCGGCTGCTTGTCCAGGTTGTGGCAATGGTCATCGATGGTGCAAATTTCTCATTGTAGTTTTTGTTATATTTAGGGTGTGAATCTTTATAATAGATCTGGGAGTTATTTCATAAAAATTTCACATTTGGATGATTTTCCCCTTTCCGTTGTTTTCTCATCTCTCCTCTTTTAATTTTCCTTCTCCTTTTTATTGGTTTCTTTCTTTTCCTTTTTTCCTATTTTCTCACTTTACTTTTGACATATTGAACATTAAAAAAAATACATGGTTACTATTTTTTACCCACGAACATTCATTTGGCATACATGAACATTTTTCAATTACACAAGGAATCCTTATAAAATACATGATGGATATATCTTTAATATATGATGATTTTTAAAATATATACTGAAAATTTTGTTAATATATAACGGAAATTTTTAATGCACATTTTTTAAATACTCGATGAAATTTTTTAATGCCCGATGAACATTTTTGACACCCAACATACATTTTTGAATAACATGACAAATACTTATAAATTCTTGATCAATATTTTTTAAATGCACACGAAATATTTTTGAATACCCGATGAACATTTTTCTAAATGCACATTGAACATTTCTAATACACTAGTTAATTGCCCCTGCATTGCAACGGGGGCATGCATATTCTAATGATTCAACACTGATCGTGGCGGACATATACCTTACACCCACTATATTCTAGATTTTTGTTAAGATTTGATTTGAGTACGTGCAGGGGAAGGCAAGGAAAATTTTAATTTAGTTGAGGTGTTGATATGATATGATATGATTTGGGTAGTTGGGGAGGGCAAGTAAAGTTTTGATTTAGTTGGTGTTTTGGTAAGATTTGATTTAATTTCATTGAGTTAATGCAAAACATGATTTTGGTTGGATTTAATTGAGTCAATGCAGAACATGGTTTCCAGTAAGATAAGGAAAGGAAAGCACCAATTTAATTTATATTATCCCAAACCAAGGAGGGGGCGCATGTAGAGGAAAAGGCCAACTTAGAGTAAAGGTGATGAGATGAGAAGAATGTACCAAGTGGACGTGGAGTTTCTACACCTGAGCTCATATGCTCCTGTTGTGAATAGTAGAATAAATAAAATAGAAAACATTTCAAAAGGTTCTGAATTTTTTTGTGGCATACTTTAAGAAATGTTTGTTGTGCATGCAAAATTTCATCACGAAATGACATTGGTGGGAGGCATGGTAAAAAACCAAAATTGATGCTCTGAAAATGTTACTTTCAAACGCATTTTGGAGCTCTGATTTTTTTTTTCACGACTTCCATCAATTTGTGATTTTGTGATGAAATTGTGCATGCACAACAGACATTTCTTAAAGTATGCCATAAAAAATTTCATAATTTTTTGAGATGTTTTTCTATTTTATTTATTTTACTGTTCACACCAGAGCATATGAGCTCATGTGTAGAAAGGTACTTTCGGTACCAAGTCCTGTTAAGTAGTAGTAGGGATGTAGAGAGAATTGAGATATGGTATCTTGAGACCTTTCCTAGCGAGGAGGTATGCATGAGGGAAAAGATTTTTTGCCAGATAAGACCACTTATACATTCATATTGCCAGAAAAGACCACACCCAAATCGTATTGACAAAAAGACCACGTACACTGTGGTGGCACGTCCGGCAGACGACACGTGGCACCTGCCATCACAGCCGACGGCGGCAGCTTGCATGTAACAGGTTTTCCACCTCTGCAGCGATTCGCAACAGAATGGAGATTAGCATGTGGGCCATGCCGCCAAAGACGATGGCGGCAGCTCCTTTCCCTACTCCAGCATGCAGTCTCGGCCCACGTTCAGCGCACCCTTGCCAATCAACAAAACGAGCAGAAATTGGCCCTCCCTCCAGTACGCATATACGCCATGGGTCCGTCCCTCGGGTGACGGTTGGTTCCCGTTGTCTGGCGACTCGTAAGGTGATCTAGGGTTTTCCCTCGGTCGCTGCTCCCGTTTGTTCCCTCGCTGCCGGTGCCCACTCTGGGGTGTCCTTGGGGAGATCTCTTCCTTCGCCTGGGTGCCTGTGGCCCTCTCGTCTCATCTTGCCCAACCCATCCACCAAAAGCCTTTCACGGGATCTAGGGCTCGTGATCGTACACCACCTGTGTCCCCTAGATTGGTTTTTCCGCGTCGGTAGGCCTGGTGTAAGGGGCCATGGAGAAGGTAGAAGGCCTGCTACAGAATCTGAAGCTGTCGGACAAGGAGAAGAAGCACATCAAGATCGGCTGGGCTGGATCGGGCAAGGCAGGTGTGGTGGAGCCGCAGGCACCGGCCAAACTTCTCTCTGAGAAATCGATGTTTGCGGAGGCATTGGCTGAAACCCTGGCCGGATCCGGTGCCCGATTAGGGGTTTGGAGTGCAAGGAGGTTGGAGAGAACATCTATATGTTTACCTTTGGACAGGAGTCGGGGAAACGGATGGCGCTCGAAGGAGGACCTTGGGAATTTGGAAATGATTTACTCGTCTTTGAGGATTTCATAGCAAGTAAGCGTCCGAAGGATTATGCGTTTGACTCCATCCCGATCTGGGTTAGGGTTTTGTGCCTTCCGCTAGGAATGATGTGTAGGGAGGCAGGGGAGGCAATTGGGGCAGAGATAGGTGAAGTCTTGGAAGTGGATGCACAGGCGGATGGCAGGGCGGTTGGCAAGTTCCTGAGGGTAAAGGTTCGGATGAATATCAAGGCTCCTTTGATGAGAGGGTTTATACTGGATGAGGAAGAAGCGAAGGATAACAATGGTAAGGCGATGGTGGTGGAGCCGGCAAGGGAGGTAGATGAAGAGAAGAATTGGTGCCCGTTTGAGTATGAATATCTGCCAGACTTCTGTTATGTGTGCGGAATCATTGGGCACACTGATAAATCGTGTGGTCTAAAGCGGAAAAGGGGGGAGCAGCGACAGTTTGGACCCTGGCTACGGGCTTTCCTCCCACGTAAGGCTGGTGGTGATACTCGAAGCAAATGGGGTGAGAGCAGAGCGGGGGCGAGTGGGCGGAGTCTGGGAATCAAGAATAGCGGTGCTTGGGAGAGGAGAGCCTACTCTGGCAGTGATGCCCCCTCTTGGAGGAAAAATAACAAGAGTTGGGGGGAGATTGCAGAAGAGGAGAGGGTCCAAGAGGTTACCAGCCCACTCAAAAAGTTGGACACAGGGGGAAGAGGAGGAGCAGCCAAAAGGTTGACATATGCAGAAGATGAGAAGAGGGTTTCAGAGGGAGAAAGGGAGGCGGGGCAAGGAGCTGGTAGGGATGGCAAGAATAACATGGGGTTGAGCGGGCCAACCGAGGCCATGCAACGTGAAGACATGCAAAGTACCGCTGGAGGGGTTTGCCTGAGCCCAAATGCAACTGCTATGGCCTCAGTACAGCTACCTAAAGGTGGTGGGAGGATGGATGGCAGGAAGGGGGCACTTACAAAAAGATGAAGGGGAGAGAGAGGGCGATCGGGGGGGATGCGTCGGCGTTGGGAGGAAGTGGAGAGATTCTCTTGCCAACCAAGAGTGGGGGGAGGCCCAAGAGATGGAGGACGTTGAGGCTGCAAAGAAGCAGAAGGTTATGGACGTGGAGGTTCAGCGACAGGCTGAGGATGGCAAACCACATGCTAACGCGGGGCTGCCAGGACAGCCCTGTGAAACCCAATGAAGATTGTGGCGTGGAACTTCCGGGGTTTGGGGAATGGCCCGACAGTTCGAGGCCTTCTGAACTTGCAGAAGGAGGAGGACCCTGATATCTTGTTTTTGTCAGAAACAAGGTTGGATGGAGGAAGAATGAATAAATTTAGAGATAAGCTAGGTTTGTATCATATGGAAGTGAAGAATAATGTAGGGAAGAGTGGAGGTTTGGCTCTGTTTTAGAGGCGAGGAATAAATGTCACTGTTAGGTGGATGGGAAGGATGCATATTGATGCAATTGTGGAGGAGGAGAACAGTTTTAAATGGAGGTTGACTGGCATCTACGGAGAATCACACATGGAAAGGAAGGTGGAAACTTGGCGCCTATTGCGTACTCTGCATCATCAAATTCAGCTCCCTTGGGTATGCTTGGGGGACTTCAACAAGGTCCTGTTTAATCATGAGAAGCAAGGAGGTGTGCCCCGAGCTCATAAATATATGCAAAACTTTCAAGATGCTCTCGACCATTGTAATTTGATTGACCTTGGTTTCGACGGAGATGTTTTCACTTGGCGGAATAAAAACTATCGTGTTCAAGGCTATATTCATGAGCGTTTGGATCGTGTTGTTGCTACCCCTGAGTGGTGTGCCCGGTTTCCAGCATACAAAGTAGTAAACGGGGATCCACGCCATTCGGATCATCGCCCTATGGTGCTGTTATGTGATGGGAGTCCCCGGGTGCAGCGCCATGCTAGGGGGGAGCGCTTGCTTCACTTTGAGGCCAGTTGGCTTTTGGAGGAGGGGTGTGACAGCACAGTCCGGGAGGCATGGGAGGGGGCACCGGGTCCTGGAGTGCGACAAAAGTTGGGGGTGGTGGTCAGGGCGCTGAATACTTGGAGTAGAGAGGTACTTGGGGATCTTCGGAGGAGGATTAAGAAGTTGAAAGGAGAACTAGAGAGGGTCAGGAGGGAGCCCATCTCAGAGAGCCAAGTGAGGAAAGAACAAACGATCAGTTTCAAGCTTGAGAGGCTTCAAGATTAGGAGGACCTTGTGTGGAGGCAACGTGCTCATGTCAATTGGATAACAAAGGGAGATAGAAACACAAAGTATTTCCAAGCTTATGCATCGGAGAGGAAGAAGAAGAATGCCATTCTTAAGCTTAGGAGGGAGGATAGATTGGTTGTGGAGGATGAAGAGGGCATAAAAAACCTTGTTACTAACTATTTTACCTCTCTGTTTACCCCCATGGTAGGTGATGATGCAAATGATATCCTTGATCACATTTTCCCTAAAGTCACGCCACAAATGAACGACTTTCTGGCAGCGGAGTTCACCCCACAGGAGGTCAAATCTGCCCTTGATGATATCAGTGATCTCAAGGCGCCGGGGATGGATGGTCTACCGGCGGTCTTCTATAAGCATTATTGGCACTTGGTTGGTGTAACACCCTCGATGCGACTATATCTCTCACGTGTCGAGGCACGACTTAGAGGCATAATCGCATTGAAGGCATATGCCGCAAGTTAGGCAATCTTCACAACATCCCATGTAATATATAGATAATAAAGGGGGGGTAACATACTTGGCTTACACTCGCCACGTCAACCAAGTACATAAATAACATTACATCATTCAAACACTCATGGCCCGACTACGGCGCCAAAATAAAAGATAACCCAACATGCGACACGGTCCCGATCACCCCCAACAGGGCACCACTACTGATCATCAGGGAAAGAAACATAGTATCGTTGAGAGTCCTCGTCGAACTCCCACTTGAGCTCAAGCGCGTCACCTGGAGTGGAATCATCAGGCCCTGCATCTGGTGTAATAGTAATCTGTGAGCCACAGGGACTCAGCAATCTCGCACCCTCGCGATCAAGACTATTTAAGCTTATAGGTAAGGCAAGGTAAAATATGTGGAGCTGCAGCAAGCGACTAGCATATATGGTGGCTATCATGTTCGCAAAAGAGAGCGAGAAGAGGAAGCAAAGTACGAGCGAGAAACTAGAGAGCAACCTGCGCAAGCATTACTCCAACACCGTGTCCACTTTCCGGACTCCGCCGAGAAGAGGCCATCACGGTAACACACTCAGTTGATTCATTTTAGTTAAGTTAAGGTTCAAGTTATCTACAACCGGACATTAACAAATTCCCATCTGCCCATAACCGCGGGCACGACTTCCGAAAGTTCAAATCCCTGCAGGGGAGTCCCAACTTAGCCCATGACAAGCTCTCACGGTCAACGAAGGAATAGACCTCCTCCCGAGACGTACCGATCAGACTCGGTATCTCGGTTCTTCAAGACACTTCGACAGGTTAAAACAAATCCAGCAACACCGCCCGAATGTGCCGACAAATCCCGATAGGAGCTGCACATATCTCGTTCTCAGGGCACAATCGGATAAGCAATCCATACAACTAAAACCAGCCCTCGAGTTTCCCCGAGGTGGCGCTGCAAGGGGCTCTAGGTTGGACCAACACTCAGAGGAGCACTGGCCCGGGGGGGGGGGGTTTAAATAAGATGACCCTCGGGCTCCGGAAACCCAAGGAAAAAAAGGCTAGGTGGCAAATGGTAAAACCAAGGTTGGGCATTGCTGGAAAAGCTTTAATCAAGACGAACTATCAAGGGGTTCCCATTATAACCCAACCGCGTAAGGAACGCAAAATCCGGGAACATAACACCGATATGACGGAAACTAGGGCGGCAAGAGTGGAACAAAACACTAGGCGAGAGGCCGAGCCTTCCACCCTTTACCAAGTATATAGATGCATTAAGATAACATGGCAATATAATGATATCCCAACAAGTAAATAATGTTCCAACAAGGAACGGCCTCCAATCTTCACCTGCAACTAGCAACGCTATAAGAGGGGCTGAGCAAAGCGGTAACATAGCCAAACAACGGTTTGCTAGGACAAGGTGGGTTAGAGGTTTGACATGGCAATATAGGAGGCATGATAAGCAAGTGGTAGGTAGCGTAGTATAGGCATAGCAAAAGAGCGAGCATCTAGCAAGCAAAGATAGAAGTGATTTCGAGGGTATGGTCATCTTGCCTGCAAAGTTCTCAGAGTTGACTTGATCCTCGTAAGCGTACTCAACGGGCTACTCGATCACGTACTCGTTTCCCAGCTCTACCCAAGCAAGAACAACAAGCAAAAGGAACACAATCAACCACGTGTAATGCTCAAACAACATGATGCAAACATGGTATGATATGCGGGATGCAACATGTGATGCATATGCATGTTTTGGAAAGGAATGATTGAACCTGGCCTCAACTTGGAAATCCAAGAGTGCCACTGGAAATAGGAGTTGATTTCAGTTGAAATCGATATAAAGATCACCGGAATCGGATGCACGGTTTGGAAATGGCAAGCAAAACAAATATGGCACCGGTCTGCGATAAACAGCACGAAGCCATCTAAATGCATCAAGATAAATAAGCTACTGCACTCAAACATAGCAACAAAATACATGGCAGGGATCCACTCATGATGCTTGACAAAAGATGAACACCGAGCTACGGATAATTCACTCAATAGCATGTTCAAATAAGCATGGCAAAAGTGCAAATGATAACAGGTTTCAGACTTAGTGAAATTATCAACATGTCAGGAATTTATTATCAGGAAGCAATGTTTAGAGCATGATAACTACATGCTACAGGAACATATCATGGCAAAGCAAGGCATGGCATGAAGCTACTCAAAGCATACAACAAAAGTCCCTTAGTGACCATGAGCCAAAAGGGATAAGAAAATACAATTGCAAGCATGTGAACATAGCAAATAACGATAAACAGAAATCAACAAGGCATTGCATGATAATCTAAGCATACACCCAGCAAGTAGACATGGCATAGAATCTAGACATGGCAAGAACAACAATATAGCATGCACGGATCAACAACAATCAGCTCGGCAAAATTGCTAAACATGTTAACAATCTGACAGGAACATTTTATAGCAAAAGTAGAGCTCGATTGAGTCAAGCTAGGGTCCTCCATAATTTCAAAAAAAGACATGGATGGATATAGCACAACAAACTCTACAAAACATCCTTACTGATCCTCCTCAAAAGAGGCATGGATCACTCAATATCAACATGAACATATGGCATAAAAAATAATAACAGGACAAGGACTTGGAATATTTCTAAGTCCCTGAAATCAGCAACATTAAGTAAGCTACTTTGCATCTTTGTGATAGTCACCACAAAGATCATAAAAATACATGGCATACACCCCTGTAAAGATGGCATGGCATACTTCAAAACACATGTAGAGCTCATGATCATAGCACGCACACATTAATCATGGCAAAAATGACAAAAGTGCATTTGCCGAAACAGATCTGAAACTAACATCACATAGCCCTCTTCCAACAGCATTTCGGGCATCGAGATGAGCTCGAATGAAAATGATGCAATGAGATTAAATGTAGTACTCGTCGAGACGAATATTTCAATATGCTACACGCATGAATCGGAGTCACGGTGATGAAGTTATGGCATGTCAAAGTATGCAAAAAGTTAGGGTTTTCAGGGGAAAAAGGTCAACTGTCTCGAATCTCAGATCCAGATCCAGTCGGGCCCACGGATCACAAGGTTCGTCGGCGCCGGAGATGGAAAACAAGGTGGACGGAGCGCCTTGGACCGGCTGGAGCTTCGAGGGAGGGAGGATCTCGCCGAGGCGCGACGCTGGGGCGGCGAGGGACGCCAGACGGCGGGGAACGCGGCTACCGTCGTCGGGCACAGCACTGGCGGAGCTCTCCGGAGCTCGGCGGCCGTCGATGGCGGCGAAGGCGGCACGCTGCAGGAGGAGAAGGGCGGCGGGCGCGGGCGCCTCTGGCCCGTGCGCGGCGCGGGCGGGCCGGCCACGGGCCGCGACGGGCTTCGGCGGGCGCGACAATGTGGGGCTCTCCCCAGGCAACGTGGCGCCTTCTGGTTCGACGGAGGCGGCGGCGGACGTTGTCCGGCCGGAAACGGACATGTCCGGCTAGCTGAGAGGGGATTTTTTTTAGGGTTTCGGGGAGAGATCCGAAATTTGGAAAGGGGGGTCTATTTATAGAGGTAGGGGGAGCTAGGAGAGCTCCAAATGAGGTGCGGTTTCAGCCACGCGATCATGATCGAACGGCCTAGGTGATGGAGGGGTTTTTGGTGGGTTTTGGGCCACTTTGGAGAGGTGTTGGGCTGCAACACACACGAGGCCTTTTCGGTCCCTCGGTTAACCGTTGGAGTATCAAACGAAGTCCAACTGGCACGCAACTTGACATGCGGTCTACCGGTAGTAAACCAAGGCCGCATGGCAAGTCTCGGTCCAATCCGAAGAAGTTTAACACCCGCACACAAAAATAGGTAGAAAGGGACACTTGAGGACATAGGAGTGCCGGAATGCAAAACGGACCACGGGGAAAATGCTCGGATGCATGAGACGGACACATATGCAAATGCAATGCACATGATGACATGATATGAGATGCATGAAAAAGACAAAACACACAGAGACAAAAACCCGACAATGAGGAAATATCATAACTTAGTTTCGGAAACGGCAAGAGTTGGAATACAAATAAGGCAAGTTACATCCGGGGTGTTACAACACTCCACCACTACGAAAAGATCTCGTCCCGAGATCTAGGACTGGAAAAACTCTGGGTACTCGGAACGGAGGTGATCCTCGCGTTTCCAGGTGGCTTCACGGTCAGAATGATGTGACCACTTGACTTTGAGGAATTTGATAGACTTGTTGCGAGTCATGCGCTCAGTTTCTTCAAGAATAGCAACGGGGTGCTCACGATAAGACATGTCTTCTTGGAGATCAATGTCTTTGAAGTTGACGGTGCGGTCAGGAGTCTTGAAACACTTGCGGAGTTGAGAGACATGAAACACGTCATGCACGTTTGCAAAGTTGGACGGAAGCTCAAGTTGATAGGCGAGATCGCCTCTTTTGCCAATGATCTTGAAGGGACCCACGTATCTAGGGGCAAGCTTCCCTTTGATACCGCAGCGACGAGTACCCTTCATTGGAGAGACGCAGAGGTAGACATGGTCTCCGATCTCGAAAGCCAAGTCACGATGCTTGCTATAATAGTAACTCTTCTGGCGCGATTGCGCGGCTTTGAGATTATCACGAATGACTTTGCACATTTCTTCTGCCTTTGTGATCAAGTCATTTCCGAGAAGTTGGCGTTCACCAGTCTCTGACCAGTTAAGAGGAGTACGACACTTTCTGCCATAGAGAATCTCGATGGGGCCTTGCCCGAACTCGCTTGGAAGCTGTTGTTGTAGGAGAACTCGGCATATGGAAGACAATCTTCCCACTTCATACCGAAAGAGATGACGCAAGCCCTGAGCATATCTTCAAGAATTTGATTTACTCGCTCGACTTGGCCACTAGTTTGAGGATGAAAAGCTGTGCTGAAGCGAATGTTGGTGCCCATGGCCTTCTGAAAAGAATCCCAAAACTTGGAGGTAAAGATGCTGCCACGATCTGAAGATATCAACTAGGGAATGCCATGCAGAGAGACAATCCTGGAGGTATATAGCTCTGCCAACTGAGCTGCTGTGATGGATTCTTTGATAGGAAGAAAATGAGCCACTTTAGTGAGCTTGTCGATGACAACGAAGATAGCATCATTGCCACGCTTGGACTTTGGAAATCCAGTCACGAAGTCCATCTCAATATGGTCAAACTTCCATTCTGGAATGGCAAGAGGTTGGAGGAGACCAGCTGGTTGTTGGTGTTCTGCTTTAACTCTTCTGCAGACATCACATTCATTCATGAACTGAGCAATTTCGCGCTTCATTCGAGTCCACCAATACGACTGCTTGAGGTCCTGGTACATCTTTGTACTTCCAGGGTGAATAGAGAGGAGTGAATTGTGAGCCTCGTTCATAATGACTTTGCGAAGGTCACCTTTAGGAACAAAAATGCGATCCTCAAGGAATAGAGTATCCTTGTCATCAAGTCGATAGCACTTGTACTTGGGTTGACTCTTGGCAATCCCAATATTCACCTTCTTCACCATAGCATCAAGAACTTGAGCCTCACGAATATGATATTCCAGAGTAGGAGAGACTTGAAGGTTAGCGAGGAAACTTTGAGGAACAACTTGAAGATTGAGTTTGTGGAAAGCTTCACAAAGCCCGGGTTGGAGGCTTGAGAATCAGACTGTTGCAGTAAGCCTTTCTGCTTAATGCGTCAGCAATTACATTAGCCTTGCCTGGAGTATATTCAATACTCGGATTATACTCTTGAATTATTTCGACCCAATGAGTCTGCCTGAGGTTGAGATTAGGCTGAGTGAAGATGTACTTGAGATTCTTATGATCAGTGAAGATGTCCACTTTTCGTCCCAATAAGAGATGTCTCCATGTCAAAAGAGCATTAACAACTGCCGCCAACTCAAGTTCATGAGTGGGGTAGTTCTTTTCGTTGGGCTTCAACTGGTGAGAGGTATAGGACACAACTTTCTTCTCTTGCATCAACATTGCACCAAGACCTTGAAGGGAAGCATCACAGAAGACCTCAAACGGTTTGGATTCATCAGGAGGAGTCAGAACTGGAGCAGTGACTAACTTCTCTTTCAGGGTGTTGAAAGCGATGTCACATTCAGGCGACCAGACGTACTTCATGTGCTTCTGGAGAAGGTTGGAAAGAGGCTTTGCGATCTTTGAGAAGTTCTTAACGAACCTGCGACAATAGCTTGCGAGCCCAAGGAAGCTGCGGAGTTGCTTCACATTCTGAGGTGGTTCCCAATTCACAATTGCAGACACCTTCTCAGGATTCATAGCAATGCCCTTGGCAGAAATGATATTCCCAAGGTAGAGAACCTCATCGAGCCAAAACTGGCACTTTGAAAACTTCACATAGAACTGATGTTCTCTGAGCTTATCCAGCACCAAACGCAAGTGCTTGGCATGATCCTCCTTATTCTTGGAAAAGACCAAAATGTCATCGAGGTAGACCAAGACAAAGTCATTTGTGTAGGAGTTGAAGATGAAATTCATCATGCGAGAGAAAGTTGGAGGAGCGTTGATGATGCCGAAAGACATGACAGTGTATTCATATGAACCATAGCTTATTCTACATGCTGTCTTAGGGATATCTTCTTCACGAATGTGAATCTGATGATAACCCATACGGAGATCAAGCTTGGAGAAAACTTGAGCCCCTTTGAGTTGTTCGAAAAGCTCATTGATGGTGGGAAGTGGGTACTTGTTCTTTATGGTCTTCTTGTTCAATGGACGGTAGTCGACATAGAGTCGGTCCGTTCCATCCTTCTTCTTGACAAAAAGAACTCCACAACCCCATGGAGAAGAACTAGGTCGGATGAGACCCATACGCTCTTGAATATCGAGTTGCTTCTTCAGCTCCTTCAACTCTTCAGGTTCAAGCTTGTAACTACGTTTGCAAACAGGTTCCGTTCCAGGCTCAAGATCGATGACAAATTCAACTGGCCGGTGCGAAGGCATTCATTCCTGGAAGCTCTTCAGGAAAGACGTCTTGGTATTCGCAAATGACTGGAATTTGAGAGATGGCATCCAGCTCGCCCTTCTCATTGAGAGAAAACAGACAAATGGTATTATCACGAGCGGCAAAGACGACTACATCCTCATACGAATGTGTTAATTGAATCTGCCTGGCAGCACAATCAAGCTGAGCCTTGTGCTTAGAAAGCCAGTCCATTCCGAGAATAAGATCAATATCCGAGTTACCAAGGACCATTGGAGAAGCCAGAAACTTGAAATCACCCATCATGATAGAAATATCCGGGACCATCATGCTAGAACTCAAACGCTTAGCCGGAGAAACAACTTGCAATGCTTTAGGTAATGCCTTAGTGCCCAAATTGTTCTCCGATGCAAAAGGGAATGACATGAAAGAATGCAATGCACCCGAGTTAAAAAGAACTTTTGCTGGAATATCGTTAACAGGAAGGTTACCCATGATGACATTTGACGAGTCCTCTGCCTGAGCTCCATTCATCATGTTGACCTTGGTACTTAGGGTTATGCTTGACCATAGTTTTACTTGTCGATCTCATAGGAGGAGGAGGAGGGAGACGCCTCTGATTGAGACACTTGTTGGCATAGTGACCCTTCTGTTGGCACTTGTTGCACGTGACCTCTGAAAGCGGACGGTGGTACGGAGCACTCGATCTTGGAGCTTGAATCGAAGTTTTGTTCTGAAAGCCAGGGTTGGGGGGGTGGGAAGATCCACTGCCACCTTTGCTCTTCTGCTGATACGGCTGACGAAACGGAGGAGGAGGAAGCCAATACTTCTGCTGCTTGGCCACTTGAGTAGAGGAAGAAGGAGTAGTGTCTCTGACTCACTTCTTGGAAGCATCACACCTCAGTTGAGCAGCCTCTTGCTTCAATGCCATGTTGTAGAACTCATCGTACCTCAAGGGCTCAAAGAGAACAAGAGCTAGCTGAATTTCTTCTCTGAGACCACCCCTGAACTGGTATATCATGCTCTTCTCATCAGGTACATCCTTCTTGGCAAAGCGGGCGAGCTTCTGGAACAACTTGTTGTAGTCATAGAAAGACAAAGAGCCTTGCTTCAGGTTGCGGAATTCCTCACGCTTGCTTTCAACCACGCTCTGAGGGATATGGTGAGCTCTGAAATCTTGACGGAATTCATCCCAGGTAATAACACGACCACCTCTGGAATCCTTGTACTGCTGGAACCATTCTGCAGCTTGATCTTTGAGTTGGAAGGAAGCGAACTTGACAAAGTCCTCAGGCCTGACGTTACTGCACTCGAAATGCTTGCATAGATCCACGAGCCAATCGTCAGCATCAGTTGCCTCAACACAATTGCTGAAAGTTTTTGGCCCGTTAGCAAGGAACTGGTTGAGTGTAGCAAAGTGATTCTGATTGTTGCCTTGGTTCCCTTGGTTGCCTTGATTGCGCTCTTGATGAATTTGCATGATCAACTGTGTGTTTGCATTGGTCATGGCCATCACAGCTTGCCATGCCTCCGGAGGAGGTGGAGGTGGTGGTGGATCCTGATTCTGATTTTGACTGGTGCTCTTAGTGGGAGCCATCCTGAATAGGTTGACCACCGTTAGCACATAGACAGATAAAATGAAGCTGAATCCAACGGAATGAAAATTGCAACATGTAGTCTTCACATCTGAACAAAATGAACGAATGCATTCCTCTTGAAATGGTCACATATCCATAAATTGAGAAGCCACGTAGAATTTAGGTAGAGAAATAAATCAACAAGGTACGGATCAAGAACGAATACTCGGTAAGAAATCCCAATCTCAAACCAAATATCCGTGGAAGAAGAACTAGAGCTACGAGAATTCCCACCTATGAAACTCCCGAACCTTTCCGGTTATGCAATCAGGTGTTGGGGAAACAGGGGAAGCATAATATCTCACCCAAATCTAGCAAATCCTACATCCAGCTGTATCCATCCTTCCACACATAACCGAGAAAAACTTCGGAAACCATCTACCTCAACCTTCGAAAAGCATCCGTTATACAAGTTATGGCAATACTCCCGAACTCCCGCCCCAGTACTGGGTGGCGTCGAGGTTATCTCACCAAAGAACTGCATAAAAGAGATTTTTGATGTCGGCGTACTAGACCCAGGTATTCCAGAACTGCAACGATAAAATTATGACGACAACACCTCAGAGCTCAACTCCCCGGGACACTTCCAGAAAACCCCTGACAGGAGGCACCAAGACAATGTTCTTTTCATAAAACCATCGGAACGATTCCAAGATACCCGCGTGATCCTAAATTTTTTTTAGTGAAATTTGAGAAGAGAAGAGTCAAAACTCTACGTCAGGATGCCTTACCAGAGCGATGAGGAGACTGAGAAGTAAAAAGAATTCCTGAACTCTCCGATATATAATTCCTAAATGACTCAAAACATTTTTCTAGACACAACTTGGCCGCTAAAAACGATCAAGCAATGGGGCTCCTAAGGTCGGGGAAGGCTCTGATTACCAACTTGTAACACCCTCGATGTGACTATATCTCCCACGTGTTGAGGCACGACTTAGAGGCATAATCGCATTGAAGGCATATGCCGCAAGTTAGGCAATCTTCACAACATCCCATGTAATATATAGATAATAAAAGGGGAGGTAACATACTTGGCTTACACTCGCCACGTCAATCAAGTACATAAATAACATTACATCATTCAAACACTCATGGACCGACTACGGCGCCAAAATAAAAGATAACCCAACATGCGACACGGTCCCGATCACCCCCAACAGGGCACCACTACTGATCATCAGGGAAAGAAACATAGTATCGTTGAGAGTCCTCGTCGAACTCCCACTTGAGCTCAAGCGCGTCACCTGGAGCGGAATCATCAGGCCCTGCATCTGGTGTAATAGTAATCTGTGAGCCACAGGAACTCAGCAATCTCGCACCCTCGCGATCAAGACTATTTAAGTTTATAGGTAAGGCAAGGTAAAATATGTGGAGCTGCAGCAAGCGACTAGCATATATGGTGTCTATCCTGTTCGCAAAAGAGAGCGAGAAGAGGAAGCAAAGCACGAGCGAGAAACTAGAGAGCAATCCGCGCAAGCATTACTCCAACACCGTGTCCACTTCCCGGACTCCGCCGAGAAGAGGCCATCACGGTAACACACTCAGTTGATTCATTTTAGTTAAGTTAAGGTTCAAGTTATCTACAACCGGACATTAACAAATTCCCATCTGCCCATAATCGCTGGCACGGCTTTCGAAAGTTCAAATCCCTGCAGGGAAGTCCCAACTTAGCCCATGACAAGCTCTCACGGTCAACAAAGGAATAGACCTCCTCCCGAGACGTACCGATCAGACTCGATATCTCGGTTCTTCAAGACACTTTGACAGGTTAAAACAAATCCAGCAACACCGCCCGAATGTGCCGACAAATCCCGATAGGAGCTGCACATATCTTGTTCTCAGGGCACAATCAGATAAGCAATCCGTACAACTAAAACCAGCCCTCGAGTTTTCCCGAGGTGGCACTGCAAGGGGCTCTAGGTTGGACCAACACTCAGAGGAGCACTGGCCCGGGGGGGGGGGGTTTAAATAAGATGACCCTCGGGCTCCGGAAACCCAAGGAAAAAAAGGCTAGGTGGCAAATGGTAAAACCAAGGTTGGGCATTGCTGGAAAAGCTTTAATCAAGACGAACTATCAAGGGGTTCCCATTATAACCCAACCGCGTAAGGAACGCAAAATCCGGGAACATAACACCGATATGACGGAAACTAGGGCGGCAAGAGTGGAACAAAACACTAGGCGAGAGGCCGAGAACCCTTACCAAGTATATAGATGCATTAAGATAACATGGCAATATAATGATATCCCAACAAGTGAATAATGTTCCAACAAGGAACGGCCTCCAATCTTCACCTGCAACTAGCAACGCCATAAGAGGGGCTGAGCAAAGCGGTAACATAGCCAATCAACGGTTTGCTAGGACATGGTGGGTTAGAGGTTTGACATGGCAAGTTGGGAGGCTGGAAAGCAAGTGGTAGGCATCGTAGCATTTGCATAGCAAAAGAGCGAGCATCTAGCAAAGCAAAGATATTAGTGATTTAGAGGGTATGATCATCTTGCCTGCAAAGTTGTCAGAGTTGATTGGATCCTCGAAAGCAAACTCAACGGGCTCCTCGTTAGCGAACTCGTCTCCCGGCTCTACCCAAACAAGACAAACAAGCAAATGGAACACAATCAACCACGTGCAAGGATCAAACAATATGATGCAAACATGGTATGCTATGCGGGATGCGATGCGGGATGCATATGCAAGATGTGACAAGGAATGCATGAACCTGGCCTCAACTTGGGAATCCAAGTGTGCCACTGGAAAGATGAGATGAAATCGCTTGGAAACGATATAAAGAACGCCGGAATCGGAGTTACGGTTTGGAAATGGCAAGCGATTCAAATATGACCACGTTCTGCGATTTACAGCAAGTGGCCATCTAAATGCAATGAGATGAACAAGCTACAGCACCCAAATATGACAACAAAATACATGGCAGGGGTGCATTCATGATGCTTAACAAAAGTCTAGCACTGAGCTACGGCCAATTCATCCATTAACAGGTTCAAACAAGCATGGCAAAAAATGCATATGACGAACAGATCTCAGACTTAGTGAAATTAACACTTGTATGGAATTTCAGATCAGATAGCACTCTTCGGAGCATGAAAACTATATGCTACAGGACCTGAACATGGCAAAGTAAAGCACGGCATGGAGCTACTCAAAGAGCTTAACAAAAGTCCCTTAGTGACCTTGAGCCAAAAGGGATCAGAAAACACAATTGCAAGCGTGTGAACATGGCAAAAACATAATCAGTTCTCAGACTTGGTGAAAACTGGAACATACTGAAACAGATATCAAGTAGGCATGTTTACGAGCTCGATGCACTCACTACGGAGCAAGTCATGACAAACTAAGCATACATCCATCAACAATACATAAAATGCAAGCTAGACATGGCAGGAACAATAACATAGCATGCACGGATCAACTACAACATCCTCGGCAAAATCGCTAACAAGTAGACAATCTGCCCAGATTCACGAAATAGCAAAAGTAGAGCTCGATTGACTCAAGCTAGGGTGCTCCATAATTGCAAACAAAGACATGGATGGATAGAGCACTACAAGATTAACAAAACATCCTTACTGATCATCCTCAAAAGAGGCACGGATTACTAGGAAACAATATGAACATATGGCCATATGAGATAAACAGGTCAAGGACTTAGTTGGAAATGCTAAGTCCCGGAAATCAGCATTACCAAGTGCCTCACTTTGCAAGCTTGTGCTAGTCTCCACACACATCACAAAAATACATGGGTTGCACCTCTGGAAAGATGGCAAAACCCTTAAGAAACATATGTAGAGCTCATGTGCATATCATGCACACAATAAACATGGCAAAAATGACAAATATCTAAATGGAGCAGCAGATCTGACAATTAGCTCGAGTAACACTCTTCTAACAGCATTTCGGGCATCAAGATGAACTCAAATGAAAATGATGCAATAAGATGAAATGATGTGCTCTCTGAGAAGAACATTTTGATATGCTATATGCCCAAACCGGAGCTACAGATGCAAAGTCACGGCACGATGAACAGGGAAATATGAACTAGGGTTTCAGGAGAAAAAGTCAACCGAGGCGAGTTGGATCTGAGATCTGCACGCGGATCGAGGTTCGTCGCCGAAGTCGCCGGAGCTCGCCGGAGTTGGAGGAGTGGTGGCCGGCGAGGCGGGGGTCGCCGGATCTGGCCGGGGCGACGCGGGTCGCCGGCGAGGGCGCGGACTCCGGCGCGGCGGAGCCGCCGGAACGGCGAGGTGGCCGGGTGGTTGGTGGCGACGCGGGTCGCCGGAGTAGGTGGCGGCAATGGCGCGCGGTGGCCGGGGCGGTGGCGGCGGGCGGCGGAGACGAGGCGCTGGCGGCGGGGTCGGACGCGGGGCGCCGCGGGAGGCAACGGGCCTCGGGGGCCCCTCCTGGGCTTCTCGGGCCGGCGGTGGAGAGATTGGCGGCGCGCCACGTGGCGCCACACGATTGGTGCGGAGGCAGCGGCGCGAAGTGTTCGGCGCGGACCGGACGTGTCCGGCGCGCGGATGGAGCAGGGCTAGGGTTTCGGGGAAGAAGGAGATCCGGATTTCGGGGGGGGGGGGGGGTCTATTTATAGGCATAGGGGGAGCTAGGAAAGTCAATGAGGTGCGGTTTTCGGCCACGCGATCATGATCGAACGCTCTAGACGATGGAGAGGGTTTTGATGGGTTTTGGGCCAAAATGGAGGGTTGTTGGGCTGCAACACACACGTGGCCTTTTCGGTCCCTCGGTTAACCGTTGGAGTATCAAACGAAGTCCAAATGGTACGAAACTTGACAGTCGGTCTACCGGTAGTAAACCAAGGGCCGCTTCGCAAGTCTCGGTCCAATCCGGAAATGTTTAATCCCCACACACGAAATAAAGGTAGAAATGACCACCGGAGGAGAACGAAGCGCCAGAATGCAAAACGGACAACGGGGAAAATGCTCGGATGCATGAGATGAACACGTATGCCAATGCAATGCACATGATGACATGATATGAGATGCATGACAATGACAACAACACACGGAGACAAAACCCGAACCCGAGAAAATAAAATAACTTAAGGCCGGAAACGGCAAGAGTTGGAATACATATTGGGAAAGTCATATCCGGAGTGTTACAGTTGGTGATGACGTGGTGCGTGAGGTGTTACATGTGTTGCGAGGCGGCAGTGTATCGGAGGGATGGAACGATACTCTCGTAGTACTAATCCCAAAGGTTCAGAACCGAGAGACTTTGAAAGACTTACGCCCTATTAGCCTATGCAACGTGGTGTATAAGCTTGTGTCCAAGGTCATTGCAAATAGACTAAAGTGCATCTTAGGGGAGATTATATCACCTAATCAGAGTGCCTTCATGCCGGGAAGGCTCATCTCCGACAACACCATTTTAGCTTATAAGATGACACATTATCTGAAGCGGAAAAGGTCCGGGAAGGCGTGCTATGCTGTTTTGAAGTTGGATATGAGTAAAGCCTATGACCGGGTGGAGTGGGGTTTCTTGGAGAAGGTGATGAGGCAACTCGGCTTTGCACCAAGCTTTGTGAACCTGATAAGTAAGTGCATCAGGACTGTACGGTTTCAGTTCAAGGTGAATGGTACATGCACAGAACAAGTGATTCCGGGTAGGGGCCTCCGGCAGGGCGACCAAATCTCGCTGTACCTATTTCTACTGTGCGCGGAGGGTCTGTCAGCGCTGTTGCAATATGCGGAAAACAGTGGCCATCTGAAAGGAATTCAGGTAGCGCCTGGTGCACCAACAGTTAGCCACTTACGGTTCGCAGACGACTCACTTTTACTGTCCGAGGCTAATCCGACCAGCATTGCCGTAGTGGACCAGATTCTGCAGGTGTATGAGATGGGTTCAGGCCAGGTTATTAACATGGATAAGTCGGCAGTCTTGTTCAGTCGTAACACCAAGAATCCGGAGAAACAAAAATTCCTAGCGCTTCTCGGGCTTCAGCGCGAAAGCTTGTAGGGAAAATACTTGGGCCTGCCATCCTATGTAGGACAGTCGCGCCAACAGTGTTTTGAATATCAACGGGACAGGATCTGGGAGATCATTAAGGGCTGGAAGATAAAGCTTCTGTCCAAGGCGGCCAAGGAAATTTTGATCAAAGCAGTACTATAGGCGGTTCCCACGTACGCCATGGCTTGCTTCGATCTCACTAAGTCCCTATGCGATAGCATCAGTCAGATGGTCTGCAAGTTTGTAACGCCCTCGATGCGGCTATATCTCCCACGTGTCAAAGCACGACTTAGAGGCATAATCACATTGAAAGCAATGTCACAAGTGAGGTAATCTTCACAACAACCCATGTAATACATAAGGGAAAGAGATACATAGTTGGCTTACACTCACCACTTCACACAGTACATGAATATAACATTACATCATCCAGATACACACAAGGTCCGACTACGGAACCCAAAATAAAAGAAGACTACCCCAAATGCTACACAGATCCCCGATCGACCCCAACTGGGCTCCACTACTGATCAACTGGAAACGAAAATGACATAACAAACACGATCTTCATCGAGCTCCTCCTTGAGATCGGTTGCGTCACCTGCACGATATCATCGGCACCTGCAAACTGGTTTTGGAAGTAATCTGTGAGTCACGGGGACTCAGCAATCTCACACCCTCGCGATCAACACTATTTAAGCTTATAGGAAGGGTAAAAGGTATGAGGTGGAGCTGTAGCAAGCGACTAGCATATATGGTGGCTAACATACGCAAAAGAGAGCGAGAAGAGAAGGCAAAAGCACGGTCGAACAACTATGATCAAGAAGTGATCCTAGAACAACCTACGTCAAGCATTACTCCAACACCATGTTCACTTCCCGGACTCCGCCGAGAAGAGACAATCACGGTTACACACGCGGTTGATGCATTTTAATTAAGATCAACATCAGGTTTTCTACAACCGGACATTAACAAATTCCCATCTGCCCATAACCGCGGGCACGACTTCCAAAAGTTCAAATCCCTGCAGGGGTGTCCCAACTTAGCCCATCACAAGCTCTCACGGTCAACGAAGGATATTCCTTCTCCCAAGACAATCCGATCAGACTCGGAATCCCGGTTACAAGACATCCTCGACAATGGTAAAACAAGTCCAGCAAAGCCGCCCGAATGTGCCGACAAATCCCGATAGGAGCTGCACATATCTCGTTCTCAGGGCACACTCAGATGAGACTAGCTACGAGTAAAACCAACCCTCAAGTTTCCCTGAGGTGGCCCCGCAGGCAGCTCAGTTCGTACCAACACTCAGAGGAGCACTGGCCCGGGGGGGGGGGGGTTAAAATAAGATGACCCTCGGGAGCGCGACTCCCAAGGGAAAAGTAGGTGGTGGTGAGGCGAAAATGGTAAAACCAAGGTTGGGCCTTGCTGGAGGAGTTTTATTCAAGGCGAACTGTCAAGGGGTTCCCATTATAACCCAACCGTGTAAGGAACGCAAAATCGGGAACATAACACCGATATGATGGAAACTAGGGCGGCAAGAGTGGAACAAAACACCAGGCATAAGGCCGAGCCTTCCACCCTTTACCAAGTATATAGATGCATTAATATAAATAAGAGATATTGTGATATCCCAACAAAATATCCATGTTCCAACAGGAACAAACTCCAATCTTCACCTGCAACTAACAACGCTATAAGAGGGGCTGAGCAAAGCGGTAACATAGCCAAACAATGGTTTGCTAGGACAAGGTGGGTTAGAGGCTTGGCTTAACAATATGGGAGGCATGATAAGCAAGTGGTAGGTATCGCAGCATAGGCATAGCAAAAGAGCGAGCAACTAGCAAGCAAAGATAGAAGTGATTTCGAGGGTATGGTTTATCTTGCCTGAAATCCCGCAAGGAAGAAGAACGAGTCCATGAAGAAGACAAACGGACAAAGTCGAACGAATCCTCACAAACACGACGTTATTGGAACCGACCCGAAGAAGCAACACCGGAAAGAAGCAAACAACATAGTAAACAACCACCACATAATCATGGCATAATGCACAATCAAGTATGTTGCATGTCTGGTTTAATGAAGCATGGCATGGAAAAATGCACAACCAATCTTACAAATTAAGTGGAGCTCAACATGCAACTCCGTTGCATATTGACGAATCACCACATTCAAATTATTTAGTTTGATATCGTTTATGTACCCAACAATATTAAATGTTGTTAAAACATGGCAGGAGGGTGAAGCATAAGTAAACTAAACATTTAGGCAAGGTTAAATGAGGCCGGAAATAACAAACAACAATTCCGATAAATCCTCATGTGCATTAGCAATTTAATGCAAACACCAATTTTGAACATCTTAAAGTTGTTAACATGATGCGGATGACATGTTCAAGTTTTATGCAATATTTGTGAAAATGTTGACAAGAGCATTATATGAAGGATTTGTCCTCGTGGCGGAAATGAAATGGGTGCCACGGCGACAATAACGAAACGGTGCCACGGCAACGTTCCGGTTCCGACAGCTCATTGAGACGTCAGTGCAAAAGAAAGTGACGGGAGCGTGTCATGCGATGAACGGTGGGGTGCTCCCGGATACCAGGTCCCCACGGGTTAGCGGCAAAATAGGAGGACCGAGCAAGTGACAACTCGGACACGGTGCAGACAACAGGTGCATCTCATACAACACATGCAAACGTTCTCGGACGGTCATCTCGGGGTTATACCTTCGAAGCGTGCGTTATCGGAGGGGTTCGAGTTCGATGCGGTGTAGGGGAAGTAGACGTTCTCGGGACGTTCGTAGTGGAAGAAGTCATACACGGGCGCAGTGGGTAGTAGTGGTACTATCGATCCTCGGCGACGAAAGTGGAAGTAGGGGTACACGGCGACGGTAGTTGTACACGGTTCTTCAGCCACGGTCATAGTCGTACAACGTTTTCGTAGATGTTCAGGGTCACGGCGAGAAACTTGACGTCCACGGAGGCTTCGAGGGTCGACGGTAGTGGTACTTGGCAAAATGAACTTGACGAAATCCACGGAGGCGGTCTTGGCATGCAACGAGCAACAACACAATGTACATATGCAATAATGGTCTTGTCGGTGGTGTACTTGGCGATCTTCGAGGCGGCCTTGACGCACCCGTTCATAGAGGTACTTGGCGGTTTCGTTCCTTCGGTCTTATCGGTCTCGGTAATGTAGTTGTACAATAGTGGCATCGAACTTGTCGAACCGGAACTCTTGGAGGACCGTCGTGGTACTTGGCGCTTGCGATGCGGTGTTTGGCGAAAAATAGGGGGGCATTGACGGAATCTACAATGATCGAACTTGGCGCTGCTCCCTGTTCGTTAGTCGTCCGACTTGGCGTTTGACTGAATTTGAGTCCACGGGGACAAACTGGCAAGCTGCTGCTGCTGTTGGAGGCGAAGCAGGGGCGCGAGTCGGGCGAAGTGAAGGCAGCAGCGGTGGGGCTTGGGGCTGACGATGAGGATCCTGGCGAGGACGACGTTCTCTGGCGAGGTGGCGACGGACTTGGGGTGCCGGGGTGCCGAGGCGCTGAGCTGCTGTTGTTGGCTGCAGAGAGAGGCAGCCAGGGGATGCAGAGGAGGCCGGGAAGACGGGGAGGTCGAGGCCAGTGGTGCTGCAGCATGGCGGCGCGATGTCTGGACGTCGCGGCGGACGAAGCAGGGAGGCAGAGGAGCGGGATGGTGCTTGGCGGAGGTCGGCAGCGGCATCGGTGGCTGGCGGACTTGGAGCTCCGGGCAAGGCGGAGAAGCGGTGGCGCGGGCGCGGTCCACAAGATGGTGCGGGGCCGCGGCCTGGTTCTGCGGGATCCATGGCAGCATCGGACGGGATCCGGCGATGCAGCTCTGGCTGCTCGATGCAGGGGCACGACAGGGAGGCTCGGTCGTCTCCGGCGGCTTGGAGGGGATTGGCCGCTGGGGCTCCTCCCCTGGCTCGAGGCGGACGAGAGGAGAGGGAGATGAGGGGAGGAAGAGCGAGGGGATCGGGCTCCTGCCGCTGTGAGCGCAAGCGTGGGAGGTGGCGGCGGAAGGGAAACGAGGAGGGGTTCGAGGAGAAAGGAGTGCGCCTGGGGATCGGCTAGGGTTACTGGCGCTGCTCTGGGCCTTGGGCCACAGGAGGCTGGGCCTAGGCGGTTGCGGGAGGCCTTAGAGGAGGCCGGCCTGGGTCGGGTCAGAGAGGCCCAGTTGGGCTCGCTCTCCCCTCTCCATCTTATCTTTAACATAAAACAAGAGAAGAAAAAAAGAAAGAAAGAGGGTGGGGGGGGGGGTGGGGTTAGGGATCGAAGTTGGACTCGCGGATAAATTCCCGGACTCACAAAAATGAGTTTGAAACCAAGAAAAATAGAAACGACAAGATAGAAAGATACAAATTCAAACTCATTTGAATTTAGTTCAAGTGGGTTTGAACTAGGACTTGGTTATAGAAGTGTCCAAAAATGTTGAGGTTTTTGGTGGAACTTCGGAAAGTGAAGAAAGTATATATGGCAAGGTTTGAGGAGCAACTCGAAGCAGAAAAGACCTGAGAGTTTTAAATTGCAAGTGTGTTTGCGGTAAATCCAAATAATTGGAATATTTACTATGAGTCTCTAAATATCGAGAGGATATGTTGTAAAGAGAATCACCATGTGCATTCCCTCGGTTTAAATGGATCGAAGATCCATGCCATTTATTTAGCAGAGTTGCAAAAGATTTATGAGATGATGGCATGATGACATGATGCAATGGAAAAAAAATAAAAGGGCAGGCACAAAAGAAACACACGGCGGAACCCGGAACATATGGAAGTCTTCTCGAGCATCGGTCTCGGGGCGTCACAACACTCCACCACCACGAGAGGATCTCGTCCCGAGATCAAGGATGGCACCGGAGGGAAACGGAAGAGAAAGAGAAGAGGTAAAACTAAGTTGATTCTTTGACAAATGAGTGAAACCAAAGAACCTTGAAAAGTTGAATAACTTGAAAGGAATAATACCACGGAGGTGATCGAAGTTGAAAAACACTCCGTTAGGAACGAGGAACAAGGAAGAACAAATTCGGGCAGCACTCCGGTTGAAAAGAGATCCAAGACTAGATAGGATGAAAAGAACTTGAGATGAGGACACAACACTCCGGTTAAATGGATAAGCAAAAGAAAGAAACATGATCTTGACAAAACAAGATGATGGGTCGAAGAGAGCAACATCACAATGCCTCCGCAAGAAATGAGAGAATGGAAAGGAATGAACGAAGGAGAAAACAACATCTTCTACCTCAAATGAGCTTGAAAAGCATCTTTAGGAGAAGGGTCAAACGGAGTTGTTGGAACACCAACAACGAAATGATAAGCTTGTTGTGGGCTTATAGAAAACATCCCAAAATTATGAGGTGAAACCCCGCCACAAACGAATACAATTGCTTGCTTGAGAGCGACGAAGAGATGAAAACATCTTTCATCACGAGAATAGGAGGAAACTTGGATCATCGATAAACACCATAAATAGCAATATTCCTTAGGGAAGGTTTTAGGCGAAATATAACCCAAGATAACTCCAATGAAGAGATTGGTGGCTTTAAAGTATCTCATTCTTGACAACATGTGAATCATGAAACACGAGCTCAAATTGCCAAGAATGACATAATACCTGCTCAAAAGATAAGAAAGAAAGAATTGCAGTTCGGAATGCAAGATGAAGAAAACTTGAACTCCTATGAAAAGAATCTTGATGAGCACTTCGAGAAGGAATTAGATCTTTGATGAGCCGTCATGTAGAGCTTCCATGAAGAACTCCGGAAAAGAAAAGATGAAACAATTGAAAACCGGGAACTTGATGAGCCTCCGGAATAAGGAATAGAATTTACTCGATGAAACAAGAATAAGAATTATATTATGCGTATCCTTCACCAATTAAATTGATGACAAGCAACGGATTTGGCATACAACTTATTCTCGTAGAAAAGATTAAGAGAGATAGAGCATAAACTCAGTGGACCACCGGTAGGATTGAAACAACGAATAAATTAATATGATAACCATGGAATAGAATCTTGAGCAAACCACTGTAAGAATTGAAAATGATTGAAGAAAAGATAAAGAAACACTGGGAAGAATTAGAGAACAAATGAAGATACTTGAGGGGATTTAGATATAAGATACCGAAGAGATCACGAGCTGATAAGAGAATACTTGAATGATGCACTGGTAAGATTTAGATAACGAGAGATGAGAATGAATAATTATGAGATTATGGCCTCCGGAGAATCAAACTGAAAAGACTCCTAAATTGCTCCGTATGGTTGAAAAGAATTCTCACAAACTGAAAACAATTATGAGAGGATGGCAGCAAGCTAGAACCATGAATTTTGAAGAGAAAGGAGCAAGATTGAGAGAAAAATCTTCTTCGGTCTTCAAATGTTGATAATGACGATGCGAAACACCAACAAGAGTTGTTGAGATACTCCGGGATGAAGAATGGAAAAGATGAACCAACGACTAGAAGAATTTGAAAGATCTTGGAGAACGACATAAGACCGATGACAATTCATTCTTACGTCAAACTTTCAAATGAATTTGAGAATAACTCCGGAAAGAATAGAAGAGTCAGGTAAGATCCTGGTAAAAGACCTGTGGGTTAGGGCCCACTCAAAAGAAACACCGTTGAAGAGATTTAAAAGAGAGATTGCACCGGTTGCATTAAATGGCTAGAATGAGATAACATCCTCGAAAGATCTTGAATGAAAGCAGAGTGGAAACATGAATATTCGAGATATCTTGAGCACTCCGGAACAATTAATAGCGAGAGGAATGATTAAGAGGTGCACCGACATGATAAAACATTAGAAATGAGGAAGGATATGATCAACACCAAAAACTTGAATTGAATCCACCGAAGGAGAAAGGGAACGGAGAATGATGAACTTGAAGCTCCGTTAGAATCTTCATAAGAAACACCGGGTAAAACATTGAAAGAAAAGACTGAAGGGATTTCTCACGAATAAAAGGATACAAGATTAAGAGATCTGAATCCTTAAAGAAACAAGGGTGGGAGGGAGGGACAGCAAAGACAACTTGGGATGGCTGAAACGAACACCATTGAGAAAGCTGAGATTGAATCTTGCGGATGTTGAAAATGAACGGATCCGCTTGACGAGAGACAAACCGGGTGAAAAGGATTGACATGACAAACTCGATGATCAAGAAGGATTAGAATCCACAAAGAAATATGAGAACACCGCTTAGGAAAGGTATGGAATCAACACTTGACTTCGAAGCAACTCGAATACCACAACTCTAAACAAAAATAAGGATTGGCTTGCAGAATAAGCCAGAACAAACATATGATAGAGATTTCGTCCGAAGTTTTCATGGTGGGTGTCGGTGTCAAAACCGGTGGATCTCGGGTAGGGGGTCCCGAACTGTGCGTCTAGGCCGGATGGTAACAAGAGGCAGGGGACACGAGTTTTACCCAGGTTCGGGCCCTCTCGATGGAGGTAAAACCCTACGTCCTGCTTGATTAATATTGATGATATGGGTATTACAAGAGTTGATATACCACGAGACCAGAGAGGCTAAACCCTAGAAGCTAGCCTATGGTATGATTGTTGATGTGTATGTTGTCCTACGGACTAAAACCCTCCGGTTTATATAGACACCGGAGAGGGTTAGGGTTACATAAAGTCGGTTACAATGGTAGGAGATCTGATCATCCGTATCGCCAAGCTTGCCTTCCACGCCAAGGAAAGTCCCTTCCGGACACGGGACGGAGTCTCCAATCTTGTATCTTCATAGTCCAGGAGTCCGGCTGAAGGTATAGTTCGGCTATCCGAACACCCCCTAATCCAGGACTCCCTCAGTAGCCCCCAAACCAGGCTTCAATGACGATGAGTCAGGCGCGCAGATTGTCTTCGGCATTGCAAGGCGGGTTCTCCTCCAAATTCCGTGTACCTGTTTGAATAAAGTCCGGTTTCTTGTAGATGTTGCGCTCCTTGACTTCTACGCCCAATAATGGCCGTTTTCCACATGTCAAACGAATATGAAAAGTCTTAGTGTTTTTACGTTCACACCCCTAGCCGCGTAAATGAGTTGCCCTTTTTAAGGGGACGAGGATTTAGATCCAATCCACACCTTCTCCCCTCCACGAGTGTTCATCAGAGCGCATCCAACAAAGGTCCATTCCACCATGGCCAGCCGCCGCAACTCCTTCGCTCGCCCTTCTAGCCCTAAGCCTGGATATTGGGAGAGATGTTCTACTCCGTATAGCGAGCTAGTGACGCTTCAGACCAAGGGATCTCTCCCCCCGGCCTATATGGTCCCGGTCCGAGCCGGTCTTGCCGTCTACAACGGCGGAGAGGAAGCAGAGAATGCCCCTAATCCATCCAAAGAAGAGCGGGTGTGCCTTGTCCCTTACTTAATAAGGGGGCTCGGATTTCCCATCCACCCGTTTCTCCGGGGGCTGCTGGAGTTCTACGGCCTCCAGCTACATCATCTCACGCCTGCCTCAGTATTGCTTATCGCGGGCTTTGTAGCCCTCTGCGAGCTATTCTTGGGTATTGAAGCTCATTTCGGACTATGGAAGGAGCTATTTTGGCTCGTGCCCCGTTCCAAGAAAGGGTCAATGTATCAAGTGGGCGGAGCCGAAGTATGGCGCATCGCCGGGACCGGATATCTGTCCGGAACCCCAAAGAAGGCGTCCGAAGATTGGCCCTCGGAATGGTTCTGTATAGAAGACGTCCTGCTGCCGGATCCTATCCGGATCGGCCTCCCAGAGTTCGATAGTGCTCCTTTAAAGAAGCGCCTAAGCTGGCGTCCACGGAGCCCTCAAAGGGAAAGTGACAGGGACATCGTTTATCTCATGGGCCGAATAAGATTGTTGGCCCATTCCGGATTAACCATGATCGGAGTTATGGCCGAATGCATCATGCGGGGGGTGCAGCCACTTTAGTACAGAAGCCACCCCATGTGGGATTTCAACGGGGAGGATGACGCCACCCGCTACGGCCGTAAAGGGCCAGATTCAGTTGCCCCTCTATTAAAGATCTTGTCCACTTTGTACAAGGGAGAAGAGGAGGAATTTCTCCGCGTCAACCCATAGGGTGGATTCTCTATGCACAATCCCCCAAGCTGGGTAAGTGGTCGCATTTACTTGCTCATCCGTTTAGTGTTCCCATTGTTAAATACTTAGTCTGATGACTTCAATGCAGGAACTGCGCCGGGCCGTTAAGGACATAAGCAGCCCGCCTCCACAACCCGAGGACCCAGGATGGTCTCTCGACCCGGCCTCTCAAGAGGATCCGGACATATCTGTGGGGCTGATTGATGGAGTGTTCCATCAATTGAGCGAGGACAACGCCTTGGTGGCCATTATTACCGATTACCTAGGGCTAATCCGAACACCCCAGGTACTTGAGACCGAAGTCCCTGTACCCCGGACAGGGGTCCGTCCACGCGTGTTCAATTTCCTGATTGCAACCGAACTTTGCAGGGGAGGTTTCTGAGGCGGAAGGACGAACCTGCGGCGACAAACCAACCAGGGGCCGAGGGCCCCATGGGCAGAAAAGAGGTGCAGTCCGGACCGAGGCATCAGCGCGGAGGTATGGCGCGCCTCTTTATCCCAGTTGTTATACCTTCGAGGCACATTTGACACTCGTGCCCTTTTCAGGACAAAGAGACCTCGCCGGACTATATCCGGAGAGGCTGCTAATCGCGCCTCCACCAGCCAGGCTCCAAAGCCTGGTCCGGGGGCGGAAGCGAACGCAAGGCGTGTGCCAGACATTCCTCCGACGGAGGATGCGGACGGGTTATCTGCCACCAACTCTGAGGTGGAAAGTGCCATGAACCACATGCGTCGCCGGACAATTCTTCGCGACGCTTGCTTCTCCCAAGAGGCATTAGATGCCTTCAATTCGGGAGATGCGCACCTCCGTGTCGCTCAAAATGGTCTAGCCAGAGCCACAGAGCAATATGTAAAAGACATACGGGTAAGAAATTTTTGGTAAATATATATGTAGCAGTAGCCCCCGAGACTGAAAACAGTTAGAATAACTGGTTTAAGGTCATTTGAAATGCAGGTTCTTACAAAAAAGAATTCCCTACTGTCCCAGGAGCTGGAAGAGTGCAAACCCAACTGGAGGCCGCACTAGCCGCGACAGGGGAGCCTAAGGGGACCCCCTTTGGTAATATACATTTCGAAAGATAAGTATGTGGCGAAGCACGACTTTGGTGCGAATCTGACAAATAAAATTGCAGATGGCGCCGGATTGAATCCGGAAAGGCAACACCTCCTACGCCAACTAAAGGCTAGTGAGAGGGTGCTATTAAAGGTGATGGGGGAGAAGAATGTTCTCCAAGATGCCAACACCCGGCTGGCGTCGAGCTAAAAGATGTTCGTGCCCAGCTGTCAGACTCCATGAAGGAGAATCAGCGGCTTCGGCACGGCATATTTAGTAAGTGCTTGAACGAACCTTCTGAAAGAAAGTTCGGCGGTGCCGTCGATTAATCAGAGCAACATCCGTAGGTATGTTAACAGGTCGTCCTGCAGAGGAGATGCCCGGTTCTACTGGTGACCTTCTTCTCGAGCTCTTGCAATTGCTCGATCGAGTTCGGCAGGCGATGCGAGGCGTCGCCCAGGCCCTGTGGCCATCCGTCTCCACGCCCGAAGGTCTTGGAGAGCTTGCGGAGAAGCTGAGGGGAGCATGGCGGCGCTTCCAGTTGTGGAAGATATCAGCCTGCCGTCAAGGCGCTAGGGAGGCCTGGGCCGTGGTGAAGACGCGGTATTCACAGGCCGACCCCAACCATATGGCCGAGGTTGGTCCTGTCGGGCCCGATGGGAAGGAGATCCCTGTGAGCTTAGTATACGGCCAAGTAGAGTTGGCCGCAAAGTATTCCCAGCAGGACTGTAAATTAGACGGCCTGTTAGATGGTATTGAAGAGGAGTACAATCAGTCAAACTGACTATGTAATTTAATTGACATTTATAATGCCTTCTAGCCGGATTGTAGATCATTTGTCATGGCCGACCTTTTCGCTTCAGCCTCGGGACCTGACGGTCCGGAGTGTGTCCGAATTCCCATGCGGTTATATAGGAACCGGGGAATGCGTGGAGACCGGGCGTAGGGGTCATTATGGCGTGAACAGACAAGTGCCCGACTAGTTATGTTATATTACATGGTTAGTAAGAAACATCTTCCAGGGAGAATAGTTCCGTTAGGGGTTCCTTTCCCTGGGAGGCATGCCCTAAAGTGCATGTCCATGCTGCGAAGAGAAACGCAGGAAAAACATCTTGGGCACGTGGGAAAAATAAAAAAGATCGTCTTTAGTTCACCGACCGAATATTCCCTTATGAACGCTAGCTTTTGGCTTCACCCGGTCTGAGGTACACGTCCGGCTGACCCGACAGTAACAATCGCAGAGGTGCTCCCTTTACCACCTAGCCGAACAATCGGGAACGTAGGGGTAAGCACAGGAGCCAGGCAACCCAGCTTGGCCAAAACTTAAGTCATATCGATGCATATAGTGGTGAATAAAAGGTACATGCGGAAGTTTGACACATGTGTTGGGCGTGAAGCCTGTAGAAATAAGCTTCTGTCGAAAGAAGCCCCCAGGTTTGCTGAGCGCGGATAGCGTGTCACTTTGTGAGCCTCTAAAGGCTATAAGAGGGAAAGAGAGAGAGAAGGAGAGAAATGTAAGACAGAAGGTATATATAAAAAATGGACAAAGTAAGGAGACGAACACAGGATCCGGCGCTAGGCATAGAATCTTCGAAGGCGGGCTGCGTTCCATGGGTTCGGCTCGAGTCGGTTATCCGATGCACTTCGCAGGCGGTACGCACCACCAGTCAGGACTTGGTCGATGATGAAGGGACCTACCCACTTGGGGCTTGAGTTTGTCCTTTTTCTTGTCCGGCAGGCGTAGAACTAATTCACGAACGTTGTAATTTTTGGCCCATACTTCTCTGCTTTGGTATCTTCGAGCCTGTTGTTGATAAAATGCAGAACGGGCTTTTGCCACGTCACGCTCCTCCTCTAATGCGTCCAAACTGTCCTGCCGATCGAGCCCGGCTTCTCTTTCTTCGTACATGCGCACTCGAGGTGAGTCATGAATTATGTCGCAAGGCAAAACTGCCTCAGCGCCGTACACCATGAAGAATGGTGTATATCCGGTGGTGCGATTCGGTGTGGTCCGCAGCCCCCAGAGTACGGAGTCGAGCTCCTCTACCCAGTGTGTGTTAGATTCCTTGAGGGACCGTACTAATCTGTGTTTAATGCCGCTCATGATAAGACCGTTTGCATGTTTGACCTGGCCGTTAGTCTGTGGGTGATAGACAGAAGCGTAATCGAGCTTGATGCCCAAGTTTTTGCACCAGAGTTTTACCTCGTCGTCCGTAAAGTTCGTGCCATTATCAGTGATGATGCTGTGGGGGACGCCGTAACGGTGTACAACCCCGGATATGAAGTCTATCACAGGCCCGGATTCAGCCGTCTTAACAGGCTTGGCTTCTATCCATTTGGTGAACTTATCCACCATGGCGAGTAGGTATTTGTGCTTGTGGGTTCCGTCTTTAAGGGGTCCAATCATATCAAGCCCCCAGACCGCAAAGGGCCAAGTGATGGGGATAGTTTGGAGGGCGGTGGGTGGCATATGGCTTTGGTTTGCAAAGAGCTGGCAACCGGTGCATCGCTGGACTAAGTCCTGAGCGTCTGCCCGGGCCGTCGGCCAATAAAAGCCTGTACGGAAGGCCTTGCTTACCAGGGATCGGGCTGCAGCGTGATGACCTCCGAGTCCGGCATGGATTTCAGCCAGGAGATTCCGCCCCTCCTCTTCGGAGATGCACCTTTGAAGGACTCCGGTGGTGCTTTTTCTTATAAAGCTCCCCCTCGTGGACTCTGTAGGCTTTGGATCGCCGCACTATGCAGCGTGCCTCATTCTGGTCCTCGGGGAGTACCTGCCTAGTAAGGTAGGCGAGGAATGGTTCCGTCCATGGGGCAATGATGGCCATTATTACGTGGGCTGAAGGTGTTACTTCAATGGCAGAGCCACCGATTGTGTCAGAATGTTCAGAGTCGGGCGGTGCGGTTGGGTCCGGGCTGTTATTGTTCGGCTCCCCTTCCCATGCCACGGATGGCTTAAAAAGCCTTTCCAAGAAGATGTTGGGGGGGACTACATCGCGTTTTGCGCCGATGCGTGCCAGGACATCTGCCGCCTGATTATTTTCCCGGGCTATATGGTGAAATTCAAGCCCCTCGAACCGAGCTGACATTTTTAGGACGGGTTGTGGTAAGCTGCCATTTTCGGATCCTTGGCATCGAAGTCTCCGTTTATTTGGGATATTGCGAGGTTCGAGTCCCCGCGCACCTCTAGGCGTTGGATGCCCATGGATACTGCCATCCGGAGACCATGTAGAAGGGGCTCATATTCGGCTGCGTTGTTGGAGTCCGTGTACAGAATCTATAGTACGTATTGAACTGTGTCTCCTGTGGGGGACGTCAAAACGACACCAGCCCCCAGTCCGGCCAACATTTTGGAGCCGTCGAAATGCATGATCCAATTTGAATATGTGCTGTACTCTTTAGGGAGTTCGGCCTCCGTCCATTCTGGGACGAAATCGGCCAAAACTTGTGACTTGATGGCTCGTCGTGGCTTATAAGTTATGTCGAACGGGAGGAGCTCGATGGCCCATTTCGCAATCTGGCCCGTTGCGTCACGGTTGTTAATAATGTCGTTAAGTGGTACTTCCGAGGCTACTGTTATTGAACACTCTTGAAAGTAGTGTCGTAGCTTCCGGGATGCCATGAATACCGCGTACACAATCTTTTGATAATGCGGGTACCGTGATTTGCAGGGAGTGAGGACAGTGGACACATAATAGACATGCCTTTGAAGGGGGAATTTGTGTCCGTCTGCTTCTCGTTCGACGACGAGCACTGCGCTTACAACCTGATGTGTTGCTGCGATATACAATAGCATTGGTTCGCTGGTGTTTGGCACGGCCAGGACTGGGTTTGTTGCCACTATAGCTTTTATTTTGTCGAGTCCGGCCGTGGCTGCGTCCGTCCATTTGAAGTGTTCGGTGCGCCGAAGGAGGCAGTAAAGGGGAAGGGCCTTTTCTCCCAGGCGGGAGATAAAGCGGCTTAGAGCCGCCACACATCCGGTTAACTTTTGTATTTGTTTGAGGTCCTTTGGGATATACAATTGCGACAGAGCTCGAATCTTGGCTGGATTTGCTTCAATTCCTCTATTGGATACAATGAAGCCCAAGAGCTTTCCGGTTGGAACGCCGAAAACACATTTTTCCAGGTTGAGCTTGATGTCGTATGTTCGGAGATTATCAAATGTGAGCCTCAGGTCATCTACTAAAGATTCAACATGTCTTGTTTTGACAACCACATCATCTACGTATGCCTCCACTGTTTTACCGATCTGGCTTGCCAGACATGTCTGCATCATGCGCTGATATGTTGCACCAGCGTTTTTGAGCCCGAAGGGCATCGTGTTGAAGAAAAATGGCCCGTATGGTTTGATAAATGCCGTTGTGGCTTGGTCTGGTTCTGCCATCTTGATTTGATGGTAGCCAGAATATGCGTCGAGGAAACACAACGAATCGTGTCCTGCGTAGCATCGATAATTTGATCGATGCGGGGGAGGGGGAAGGGATCCTTTGGGCAAGCCTTGTTAAGGTCTTTAAAATCAACACACAGGTGCCAGGATTTGTCCTTCTTTGGTACCATCGCCAGGTTTGCTAGCCAGTCCGGATGTTTTATATCTCTGATGAATCCAGCCTCTAATAGCTTTGCTAGCTCCTCTCCCATAGCCTGTCTCTTAGGTTTGGAAAAACGCCGAAGAGCCTGTTTGACAGGTTTGAATCATGTTTGGATATTTAAGCTATGCTCGGCCAGCCTGCGTGGGATTCCTGGCATGTCTGAAGGGTGTCAGGCGAAAATGTCCCAGTTCTCTCGTAGGAACTCTCGCAATGCGGCATCGACATTAGGGTTTAACTGTGCCCCGATGGAAGCTGTTTTATTGGGGTCCATTGGATGGACTTGGAATTTGACTATTTCGTCTGCTGGTTTAAAGGAGGTAGATTTGGATCTTTTGTCGAGTACCACATCGTCCCTATTCACGGTAGAGCGTAGCGCAGTCAGCTCCTCAGCCGCTAGGGCTTCGGATAGTGCCTCGAGGGCCAGTGCGGCTGTCTTGTTTTCGGCGCGGAGTGCTACGTCCGGATCACTAGCGAGGGTGATGATCCCGTTAGGCCCGTGCATCTTGAGCTTCATGTACCCGTAATGGGGTATTGCTTGGAAGATTGTGAATGCTTCCCGCCCTAGCAAGGCGTGGTAACCGCTGCTGAATGGGGACAGATGGAACGTGACCTCTTCGGACCCGTAATTGTCCGGCGTGCCAAACACCACATCTAGTATGAATTTTCCTGTACAGTGCGCTTCCCGACTGGGGATTATTCCTCTAAAGGTTGTGCTGCTTCGCATGATGCGGTTCCAGTCTATATCCATTTTTTGAAGAGTTTCCTCATAGATGAGGTTCAATCCGCTGCCGCCGTCCATGAGTACCTTGGTGAGACGAAACCCGTCCACTATTGGATTGAGGACCAATGCAGCTGGTGCTCGGGCTGTTCGGAATTTAGGTTCATCACTGGCGTTAAAGGTAATGGCCGTGTCACTCCATGGGTTTATTGTTGCTACTTGCTAGACTTCGGCAAGGCTGCGGAGTGTCCTTTTTCGCATATTATTTGATGCGAAGGTTTCGAAGACTGTTAATACCGTATTGGTGTCTCTGGGGTGGCTTTCTGTGGCCTCCGGGATTAGGAGGTTTTCGCCAATTTTGGCCACCTGCCGGAGTATCCAACATGCTCTAAGGCTGTGAGTTGGTGTGGCGTCCTCTGTACTATGAATTTTACAGGGTCCATTAAGCCATCCTTCCAGTACGGTTCCATGCCATGTAGAGGGTTTTTGCCTTTTGGTGTTTGACCCGGGTGTCTAGCGATGATGCACCCTTTTATTTCGGACTGGGCTTGCATTAAGGGCCGGATTGTCCCAAAATTTTGTTTCGGTTTTCCGGGCGCTTTCCATCGCACAGTACTTTCGTACTATGGACGCTAAGTCAATGAAGCGTGTAATATCAAGGCGACTTATGGCGTTAGTATTCCCTTGTCCGTGCAATTATTGCAGAAGGATGAAATTGCGTCTTCCTCGCGGCAGCCCTTTATCCTGTGCATAACCAGGAGGAATCTGGCCCAGTAATGATGTACTATTTCTTTGGGCTCTTGCCTAATTTGGGATAGATCGCTAATGTTCGGGTGGGTGGGTGGAATTAAATCCGAAGCCTTACCCCTTCTGAGGCTTAGAGGCCGAGGAATTTCCGAACTCGAAAATTTGGATTCCTGGATGTCGTCCAATGAATCCAGTCCGTCGCCTGATTCTAGGTTCCGGTCTTGAGTGATATCCTCCCCTCCGCGGACATCCGGCTTGGAGGGATCGGGAATTCGGACCTAGCGAGTCCTTAGGATAGATGAAGGGTCGCCGCACTGTCCCTCTACCACGGCAACGTGATGGGTGGCTTGGGGAGAGTTAATCTCTCTCAGATCGGTTTTAGGCCCAATCTGGTCGTAATCTGTAGTGACTCCCAGGGCGGCGAAGCGATCCAAGAGCTCGTTTATGGAGGAAAGCTCTATTGGATCTAACTGCTCGGCAAGTTCCGAGTTGACATGAAGATTGTTTTTGATGGCTCGAGAGGTCATCATCGGCGTAGAAGCCGAACAGGTGGTCATAAGAAAACCACCTAGCCGGAGGGTTTGGCCGACAGCTAAAGCTCCCTTAGCAACGGTGCCGTCTTTAAAGATGGGGCGAGGCATCCTTCCTGATGGCGACGACACAGAGGAACTCTCAATGAAAGCACCAATGTCGGTGTCAAAACTGGCGGATCTCGGGTAGGGGGTCCCGAACTGTGCGTCTAGGCCGGATGGTAACAGGAGGCAGGGGACACGAAGTTTTACCTAGGTTCGGGCCCTCTCGATGGAGGTAAAACCCTACGTCCTGCTTGATTAATATTGATGATATGGGTATTACAAGAGTTGATCTACCACGAGATCAGAGAGGCTAAACCCTAGAAGCTAGCCTATGGTATGATTGTTGAATGTGTATGTTGTCCTACGGACTAAAACCCTCCGGTTTATATAGACACCGGAGAGGGTTAGGGTTACATAAAGTCGGTTACAATGGTAGGAGATCTGAACATCCGTATCGCCAAGCTTGCCTTCCACGCCAAGGAAAGTCCCTTCCGGACACGGGACGAGTCTTCAATCTTGTATCTTCATAGTCCAGGAGTCCGGCTGAAGGTATAGTTCGGCTATCCGAACACCCCCTAATCCAGGACTCCCTCAGTGGGGCCTACACGGGCTCGATCGTACAGCACCATCATGTACAAGGCAGTGCACATGACATACGAAGCGTCCCCGAGTCAGCATAGCCAAGGACTCTTTAAGGCACAACGAGACCACTGTAAAACCAACCGTGGATAGGCGGACCACTAGACGTCGAACCCCAATTTCATATCATACATCTGTCGAAAAGATATCCTAAGAGCTACTTGAATTCCCACTTATAAACTCCCGAAACTTTCTGGTTATGCAATCAGGTGTTGGGGATACAGGGGAAGCATAATATCTCACCCAAAACTAGCAAATCCTACATCCAGCTGTATCCATCCTTCAACACATAACCAGGAAACCTTCGGAAATCATTTACCTCAACCTTCAAAAAGCATCCGTTATACGAGTTATGGCAATACTCCCGAACTCCCGCCCCAGTACTGGGTGGCGTCGAGGTTATCTCACCAACAACTGCATAAAAGAGATTTTCGATGTCGGCGAAACTCAGGTATTCCAGAACTGCAATGATAAAATTGTGACGACAACACCTCGGAGCTCAACCCCCCGGGACACTGCCACAACCCCTAAATGTCAGGAGGCACCAAGTACAATGTTCTCGTCACAAAACCATCTGAACGATTCCAAGGTACCCGCGTGATCCTAAATTTTTTTAGTGAAATTTGAGAAGAGAAGAGTCAAAACTCTACGTTAGGATGCCTCACCAGAGCGACGAAGGGACTGAGAGTAAAAAGAAGTCCTACTCTCCGATATATATATATATATATATATGAAAAATCCTAAATGACTCAAAACATTTTTCTAGACTCAACAACGCCAACGATTCGATCAACCAGGGGGCTCCTAAGGTCGGGGAAGGCTCTGATTACCAACTTGTAACGCCCTCGATGCGGCTATATCTCCCACGTGTCGAAGCATGACTTAGAGGCATAACCGCATTGAAAGCAATGTCGCAAGTGAGGTAATCTTCACAACAACCCATGTAATACATAAGGGAAAGAGATACATAGTTGGCTTACACTCACCACTTCACACAGTACATGAATATAACATTACATCATCCAGATACACACAAGGTCCGACTACGGAACCCAAAATAAAAGAAGACTACCCCAAATGCTACACAGATCCCCGATCGACCCCAACTGGACTCCACTACTGATCAACTGGAAACGAAAACGACATAACGAACACGATCTTCATCGATCTCCTCCTTGAGCTCGGTTGCGTCACCTGCACGATATCATCGGCACCTGCAAACTGGTTTTGGAAGTAATCTGTGAGTCACGGGGACTCAGCAATCTCACACCCTCGCGATCAACACTATTTAAGCTTATAGGAAGGGTAAAAGGTATGAGGTGGAGCTGCAGCAAGCGACTAGCATATTTGGTGGCTAACATACACAAAAGAGAGAGAGAAGAGAAGGCAAAAGCACGGTCGAACAACTATGATCAAGAAGTGATCCTAGAACAACCTACGTCAAGCATTATTCCAACACCGTGTTCAGTTCCCGGACTCCGCCGAGAAGAGACCATCACGGTTACACACGCGGTTGATGCATTTTAATTAAGATCAACTTCAGGTTTTCTACAACCGGACATTAACAAATTCCCATCTGCCCATAACCGCGGGCACGACTTTCGAAAGTTCAAATCCCCACAGGGGTGTCCCAACTTAGCCCATCACAAGCTCTCATGGTCAACGAAGGATATTCCTTCTCCCAAGACAATCCGATCAGACTCGGAATCCCGGTTACAAGACATCCTCGACAATGGTAAAACAAGTCCAGCAAAGCCGCCCGAATGTGCCGACAAATCCCGATAGGAGCTGCACATATCTCGTTCTCAGGGCACACTCAGATGAGACTAGCTACGAGTAAAACCAACCCTCAAGTTTCCCTGAGGTGGCCCCGCAGGCAGCTCAGTTCGTACCAACACTCAGAGGAGCACTGGCCCGGGGGGGGGGGGGTTAAAAAAAGATGACCCTCGGGAGCGCGACTCCCAAGGGAAAAGTAGGTGGTGGTGAGGCGAATGGTAAAACCAAGGTTGGGCCTTGCTGGAGGAGTTTTATTCAAAGCAAACTGTCAAGGGGTTCCCATTATAACCCAACCGTGTAAGGAACGCAAAATCCGGGAACATAACACCGATATGACGGAAACTAGGGCGGCAAGAGTGGAACAAAACACCAGGCATAAGGCCGAGCCTTCCACCCTTTACCAAGTATATAGATGCGTTAATATAAATAAGAGATATTGTGATATTCCAACAAATGTCCATGTTCCAACAAGGAACAAACTCCAATCTTCACCTGCAACTAACAACGCTATAAGAGGGGCTGAGCAAAGCGGTAACATAACCAAACAATGGTTTGCTAGGACAAGGTGGGTTAGAGGCTTGGCTTAACAATATGGGAGGCATGATAAGCAAGTGGTAGGTATCGCAGCATAGGCATAGCAAAAGAGCGAGCAACTAGCAAGCAAAGATAGAAGTGATTTCGAGGGTATGGTCATATTTCCTGAAATCCCGCATGGAAGAAGAACGAGTCCATGAAGAAGACAAACAGACGAAGTCAAATGAATCCTCACAAACACGACGTTATTGGAACCGATCCGAAGAAGCAACGCCGGAAAGAAGCAAACAACATAGTAAACAACCACCACATAATCATGGCATAATGCATAATCAAGTATGTTGCATGTCTGGTTTAATGAAGCATGGCATGACAAAATGCACAACCAATCTTACAAATTAAGTGGAGCTCAACATGCAACTCCGTTGCACACTACTAGAAAAAGGCCTACTAATGGCGCACCAGTTTTGCCTACTAATGGCGCACTACTGGTGCGCCATTAGTAGCACGCCACTAGTATTTTTTACTAATGGCGCACCACTGGTGTGCCATTAGTATACCATACTAATGGCGCACTAGTAGTGCGCCATTAGTATGCCTAGAGGTGCGCCATTACTATCTGACTTAGTAATGGCGCACCACATAGAAGTGCGCCATTAGTAATAATATTTTTCTCAATTTTTTTTTCATTTTTTTAAAAATTCAATTTTTTTCATTTTTTATAAAAAAATTCAATTTTTTTTTTCATTTTTTTAAAAAAATTCAATTTTTTTTCCATTTTTTTTAAAAATTCAAATTTATTTATTTATTTTCTTAATCTCAGGTCACTATGGCTTAATCTCGAGTCAATATGCTTAATCTCAGGTCAAATCGCACTCTGTGGTCAAACTTACGCTTAACTTCATAGTTCTATCCAACCCCAGCACCACCTCACTTCACAGGCACTTGTTGATATATCTATCATATCAATCCTATTAAACCTTGCTGATGTCTAGGACTTTGTTCATGTTCATGAGTATGATGAAATTTTGAAAAAATATTTCAAACTTCCCGATCATATTACGTATCATATTTTGAAAATAATTCAATTTTTTTCAAAACCAATTTTTTTCTGTTACTAGTGGCGCACCTAGCATACGGTGCGCCACTAGTAAGTTTGAAATTTTTTGAATTTTTTTGCCTCCGGATCTTAGAAGCCCCATAACTTTTTTCTGTTAGGTTTTTGGGGATTTTGAAAATGTTTAACGGGGTTTCCCCGGTTAAATTCGGATGTAACTTTTCGAGTAGATGATTTTTCATATAAAAAACTTTTTCATCCGAGTTCGTACGCAAAAGTTATGCCCATTTTTTACAAATTCTCGAGAGATTTTGCAAAAAAGTCAAAAATTCATGTTTGTAAATTTTGCTAACAACTAGACCACATATCACATGGGAATATTATTTTCTTTTATTTTTTTGACATTTCTATCATTTTCTTTTATTTTTTTTGAAACTGAAAAGGCGGTCCACGGGGGGGGGGGGGGGCATTGGGGCGAAGTTTTGGCCAAGTAGGGATGGCAATGGGTAGGGTATGGGCGGGTACGAACTTTTTGTGCCCAAACCCATACCCAAATATTGTTTCTATACCCACCCATTTCAATATCCATTACTAGTTCAACTAGTAATGGCGCACCACTCCCACGGTGCGCCATTAGTAGTTTTGAAAAAATTAAAAAAAATTGTTACTAATGGCGCACCGTAGATGTGGCGCGCCATTAGTATTTGGACACTAATGGCGCCCCAACACAATGTCTGGTGCGCCATTAGTGTCATTTCCATCTATAGCCCTTTTCCTAGTAGTGGCATATTGACGAAACACCATTCAAATTATTTAGTTCGATCTCGTTTATGTACCCAACAATATTAAATGTTGTTAAAACATGGCAGGAGGGTGAAGCATAAGTAAACTAAACATTTAGGCAAGGTTAAATGAGGCCGGAAATAACAAACAACAATTCCGGTAAATCCTCATGTGCATTAGCAATTTAATGCAAACACCAATTTTGAACATCTTAAAGTTGTTAACATGATGCAGATGACATGTTCAAGTTTTATGCAATATTTGTGAAAATGTTGACAAGAGCATTATATGAAGGATTTGTCCTCGTGGCGAAAATGAAATGGGTGCCACAGCGACAATAACGAAACGGTGCCACAGCAACGTTCCGATTTCGACAGCTCATTGAGACGTCGGTGCAAAAGAAAGTGACGGGAGCGTGTCATCTGATGAACGGTGGGGTGCTCCCGGATACTGGGTCCCCACGGGTTAGCGGCAAAAAAGGAGGACCGAGCAAGTGACAACTCGGACACGGTGCGGACAACGGGTGCATCTCATACAACACATGCAAACATTCTCGGATGGTCGTCTCGGGGTTATACCTTTGAAGCGTGCGTTGTTGGAGGGGTTCGAGTTCGATGCGGTGTAGGGGAAGTAGACGTTCTCGGGACGTTCGTAGTGGAAGAAGTCATACACGGGCGCAGTGGGTAGTAGTGGTACTATGGATCCTCGGCGACAAAAGTGGAAGTAGGGGTACACGGCGACGGTAGTTGTACACAGTTCTTCAGCCACGGTCATAGTCGTACAACGTTTTCGTAGATGTCCTGGGTCATGGCGAGAAACTGGATGTCCACGGAGGCTTTGAGGGTTGACGGTAGTGGTACTTGGCAAAATGAACTTGACGAAATCCACGGAGGCGGTCTTGGCATGCAACGAGCAACAACACAATGTATAGATGCAACAATGGTCTTGCCGGTGGTGTACTTGGCGATATCCGAGGTGGCCTTGACGCACCCGTTCATAGAGGTACTTGGAGGTTTCGTTCCGTCGGTCTTGCCGGTCTCGGTAATGTAGTTGTACAATAGTGTCATCGAACTTGTCGAACCCAAACTCTTGGAGGACCGTCATGGTACTGCGATGCGGTGTTTGGCAAAAAACAAGGGGGGCATTGACGGAATCTACAACGATCGAACTTGGCGGTGCTCCCTGTTCGTTAGTCGTCCGACTTGGCGTTTGACTGAATTTGAGTCCACGGGGACAAACTGGCAAGCTGCTGTTGCTGTTGGAGGCGAAGCAGGGGCGCGAGTCGGGCGAAGTGAAGGCAACAGCGGCGGGGCTTGGGGCTGACGATGAGGATCCTGGCGAGGACGACGTTCTCCGGCGAGGTGGCAACGGACTTGGGGTGCCAGGGTGCCGAGGCGCTGAGCTGCTGCTGTTGGGTGCAGAGAGAGGCAGCCAGGGACGCAGAGGAGGCCGGGAAGACGGGGAGGTCAAGGCTAGTGGTGCTGCAGCATGGCGGCGCGACGCCCGGACGTCGCAGCGGATGAAGCAGGGAGGCAGAGGAGCGGGATGGTGCTCAGCGGAGGTCGGCAGCGGCAGCGGTGGCCGGCGGACTTGGAGCTCCGGGCGAGGCGGATAAGCGGTGGCGCGGGCGCGGTCCACAAGATGGTGCGGGGCCGCGGCCTGGTTCTGTGGGATCCATGGCAGCATCGGACGGGATCCGGTGACACAACTCTGGCTGCTCGATGCAGGGGCGCGGGAGGGAGGCTCGGTCGTCTCCGGCGGCTTGGAGGGGATTGGGCGCTGGGGCTCCTCCCCTAGCTCGAGGCGGACGAGAGGAGAGGGAGATGAGGGGAGGAAGAGCGAGGGGATCGGGCTCCTGCCACTGCGAGCGCGAGCGTGGGAGGTGGCGGCGGAAGGGAAACGAGGAGGGGTTCGAGGAGAAAGGAGTGCGCGTGGGGATCGGCTAGGGTTACTGGCGCTGCGCTGGGCCTTGGGCCACTGGAGGCTAGGCCTAGGCGGTTGCGGGAGGCCTTAGAGGAGGCCGGCATGGGTCGGGTCAGAGAGGCCCAGTTGGGCTGGCTCTCCCCTCTCCATCTTATTTTCTTTAACAGAAAACAAGAGAAGAAAAAAAAGAAAGAGGGGGGGGGTTAGGGATCGAAGTTGGACTCACGGATAAATTCCCGGACTCACAAAAATGAATTTGAAACCAAGAAAAATAGAAACGGTAAGATAGAAAGATACAAATTCAAACTCATTTGAATTTAATTCAAATGGGTTTGAACTAGGACTTGGTTATAGAAGTGTCCAAAAATGTTGAGGTTTTTGGTGGAACTCCAGAAAGTGAAGAAAGAATATATGGCAAGGTTTGAGGAGCAACTCGAAGCAGAAAAGACCTGAGAGTTTTAAATTGCAAGTGTGTTTGCGGTAAATCCAAATAATTGGAATATTTACTATAGCTCTCTAAATATCGAGAGGATATGTTGTAAAGAGAATCACCATGTGCATTCCCTCGGTTTAAATGGATCAAAGATTCATGCCATTTATTTAGCAGAGTTGCAAAAGATTTATGAGGTGATGGCATGATGACATGATGCAATGCAAAAAAATAAAAGGGTGAGGCACAAAAGAAACACACGGCGAAACCCGGAACATATGGAAGTCTTCTCGAGCATCGGTCTCGGGGCGTCACAACACTCCACCACTACGAGAGGATCTCGTCCCGAGATCTAGGATGGCACCAGAGGGAAACAGAAGAGAAAGAGAAGAGGTAAAACTAAGTTGCTTCTTTGACAAACAAGTGAAACCAAAGAACCTTGAAAAGTTGAACAACTTGAAAGGAATAATACCACGGAGGTGATCGAAGTTGAAAAACACTCCGTTAGGAATGAGGAACAAGGAAGAACAAATTCGGGCAGCACTCCGGTTGAAAAGAGACGCAAGACTAGATAGGATGAAAAGAACTTGAGCAGAGGACACAACACTCCGGTTAAATGGATAAGCAAAAGAAAGAAACATGATCTTGACAAAACAAGATGATGGGTTGAAGAGAGCAACATCACAATGCCTCTGCAAGAAATGAGAGAATGGAAAGGAATGAACGGAGGAGAAAACAACATCTTCTACCTCAAATGAGCTTGAAAAGCATCTTTAGGAGAAGGGTCAAACGGAGTTGTTGGAACACCAACAATGAAATGATAAGCTTGTTGTGGGCTTATAGAAAACATCCCAAAATTATGAGGTGAAATCCTGCCACAAAAGAAAACAATTGCTTGCTTGAGAGCAACGGAGAGATTGAAACATCTTTCATCACGAGAATAGGAGGAAACTTGGATCATCGATAAACACCATAAATAGCAATATTCCTTAGGGAAGGTTTTAGGTGAAATATAACCCAAGATAACTCCAATGAAGCGATTGGTGGATTTAAAATATCTCATTCTTGACAACATGTGAATCATGAAACACGAGCTCAAATTGCCAAGAATGACATAATACCTGCTCAAAAGATAAGAAAGAAAGAATTGCACTTCGGAATGCAAGATGAGGAATACTTGAACTCCTATGAAAAGAATCTTGATGAGCACTTCGAGAAGGAATTAGATCTTTGATGAGCCGTCATGTAGAGCCTCCATGAAGAACTCCGGAAAAGAAAAGATGAAACAATTGAAAACCGAGAACTTGATGAGCCTCCGGAATAAGGCGAAACCCGGAACATATGGAAGTCTTCTCGAGCATCGGTCTCGGGGCGTCACAAAGTTCTGGTGGGAAAATCAAGACGAGGAGGATAAACACCACTGGGTGAGTTGGGAGAAAATGACTCTGCCAAAGGAGCAGGGGGTCTAAGTTTCCGAGATCTCCACTCGTTCAATATGGCTATGCTTTCCCGTCAGATTTGGCGCCTTATCCAAGCTCCTGAATCTCTTTGTGCACGTGTGTTACAAGCAAAGTACTTCCCAAAGGGTGACGTCCTAAATGCTACCAGCCAACCTGGGATGAGCTACGTGTGGAGGAGTTTGCTCCAAGAGGTTGAAGTGATCAAGGCCGACATGATATGGATAGTGGGATCGGGCGAGCACATAAACATTTGGTCGGACCCCTGGCTGCCCTCTAATGATACGCAAAGGCCGAGAACGCTGCAAGGTGCAAATATTCTGACATAAGTCTCGGAACTTTTGGACCCGGCTACAAATACTTGGGATGTCCAGCTTGTTCGTCAGACGTTTTGCCCGGGAGATGCAGCAACCATTCTGAGCATCCCAATCTACGAGCGTTATGATGACTTTGTGGCTTGGTACTTTGACCCGAAAGGACTGTTCTCTGTCCGTTCGGCCTACAGACTATACGTGGAGCTGCAGGAGAGACAGGGTGCGCATCCAAGGGGATAGAGCTCAGCGGGTACAGAAGAAATGGCAGCGTTCTGGAAGAGGCTATGGTCGATCCGGTGTCTTGGAAGAGTGCATCATTTCATGTGGCGTCTTGCCCATAATAGCCATCACCTGTTGCGGAATGTGGAGCGTATTGGGGTCGAGCTCGATACAAAATGTGTGATTTGTCACCGCGTCCCTGAAGATGGTGCACACCTCTTCTTGCCCTGCAAGGAGGTGAAAAAAGTCTGGAGAGAGGGGGCTGGAGCAGGTACGTCAACTTCTCCTCACATGCCAAACACCAAAGGATATGCTCCGGGCCATTTTCAATCTCCCGGAGGAGAAGAAGCTGCGGTCCATTTGCACTCTATGGTTGTGATGGTCTGAGAGAAACAAGGCAAACCACAAGCAAATGCAGTGGTCCGGTGAGGCGTTCCAGGCACACATTGGGTATGCAACAACAGAGTGGCAGTAGTTCCTGGGTAAAAGGCCGACTGAGCAGACTAAGCCTAATCCCAAGTGGATGGTGCCCCCCGGCGACTTCATAAAGATAAACTTTGATGCAGCCTTTAACCCTGCAACGGGAGAGGGAGGCTAGGGAGCCATTGTACGGGACACAGAGGGTGGGGTTCTCCTCGTTGCTGCTGGGAAGTTGGCCTATCTAAGTTCAGCATTACAGGCGGAGTCTGAAGCTCTAATCCAAACCATCAGGCTAGCAGAAGGACATGGAATGGGTCGTGTAGTGTTCGAGACGGACTGCTTGATACTTCAGCAAGCCGTGTCTTCCTCCGGCCAGGACCGTTGTAACACCCCGGATGTAACCTACCTTATTTGTATTCCAACTCTTGCCATTTCCGGCACTAAGTTATTATATTTCCTCGTTGACGGGTTTTGTATTCGTCTTGTTTTGTCATTGTCATGCATCTCATATCATGTCATCATGTGCATTGCATTTGCATACATGTTCGTCTCATGCATCCGAGCATTTTCCCCGTTGTCCGTTTTGTGTTCCAGCGCTCCTATGTCTTCCGGTGTCCCTTTCTACCTCTTTTCGTGTGCGGGTGTGAAACGTTTTCGGGTTGGACCGAGACTTGTCATGCGACCTTGGTTTACTACCGGTAGACCGCCTGTCAAGTTTCGTGCCATTTGGACTTCGTTTGATACTCCAACGGTTAATCGAGGGACCGAAAAGGCCTCGTGTGGGTTGCAGCCCAACACCCTTCCATAGTGGCCCAAAACCCACCTAAACCTCCTCCATCACCTAGGCCGTTCGATCACGATCGCGTGGCCGCAAACCGCACCTCATTTGGAGCTTCCTAGCTCCTCCTACCTCTATAAATAGACCCCCCTTTCCAAATTTCGGATCTCTCCCCGAAACCCTAAAAAATCCCCTCTCAGCCGGCCGGACGTGTCCGTTTCCGGCCGGACAACGTCCGCTGCCGCCTCCGTCGAACTAGAAGGCGCCACGTCACCTCGGGAGAGCCCCACATCACCGCGCCCGCCAAAGCCTGCCGCGGCCCGTGGCCGGCCCGCCCGCGCCCGCCGCCCTTCTCCTCCTGCAGCGCGCCGCCTTCGCTGCCATCGACGGCCGCCGAGCTTCGGCGAGCTCCGCCAGTGCCGCGCCCGACGACGGCAGCCGCGTTCCCCGCCGTCCGGCGTCCCTCGCCGCCCCAGCGCCGCGCCCCGGCGAGATCCTCCCTCCCTCGAAGCTCCGGCCGGTCCAAGGCGCTCCGGCCACCTCGTTTTCCATCTCCCGCGACCCCCAACTCCGGCGCCGACGAACCTCGTGATCTGCGCCCGGCTGGATCTTGATCTGAGATTCGAGATTGTTGACCTTTTTTCCCCGAAAACCCTAACTTTTTGCATACTTTGACATGCCATAACTTCATCACCATGACTCCGATTCGTGCGTGTAGCATATCGAAATGTTCGTCTCGATGAGTACTACATTTAATCTCAGTGCATCATTTTCATTCGAGCTCATCTTGATGCCCGAAATGCTGTTGGAAGAGGGCTATGTGATGTTAGTTTCCGATCCGTTTCAGCAAATGCACTTTTGTCATTTTTGCCATGATTAATGTGTGCATGCTATGATTCTGAGCTCTACATGTGTTTTGAAGTATGCCATGCCATTTTCACAGGGGTGTATGCCATGTATTTTTGTGATCTTTGTGGTGACTAGCACAAGCATGCAAAGTAGCTTACTTAATGTTGCTGATTTCAGAGACTTAGAAATATTCTAAGTCCTTGTCCAGTTATTATTTTTTATGCCATATGTTCATGTTGATATTGAGTGATCCATGCCTCTTTTGAGGAGGATCAGTAATAATGTTTTGTAGAGTTTGTTGTGCTCTATCAATCCATGTCTTTGTTTGCAATTATGGAGCACCCAAGCTTGACTCAATCGAGCTCTACTTTTGCTATAAAATATCCTGGCAGATTGTTAACATGTTTAGCAATTTTGCCGACCTTATTGTTGTTGATTTATGCATGCTATATTGTTGTTCTTGCCATGTCTAGCTTCTATGCCATCTCTACTTGCTGGGTGTATGCTTAGATTATCATGCAATGCCTTGTGGTGAGTGCATCGAGCTCGTAAACATGCCTACTTGATTTCTGCTTGCCATGCTCCAGTTTTTCACTAAGTCTGAATCTGTTATCGTTATTTGCTATGTTCACATGCTTGCAATTGTATTTTCTGATCCCTTTTGGCTCATGGTCACTAAGGGACTTTTGTTGTATGATTTGAGTGGCTTCATGCCATGCCTTGCTTTACCATGATATATTCCTGTAGCATGTAGTTATCGTGCTCTAAACATTCCTTCCTGATGATAAATTCCTGACATGTTGATAATTTCACTAAGTCTGAAACCTATTATCATTTGCACTTTTGCCATGCTTGTTTGAACATGGTATTAAGTGAATTAGCCGTAGCTCAGTGTTCATCTTTTGTAAAGCATCGTGAGTGGATCCCTGCCATGTATTTTGTTGCTATGTTTGAGTGCAGTAGCTTATTTATCTTGATGCATTTAGATGGCTTCGTGCTGTTTATCGCAGACCGGTGCCATATTTGTTTTGCTTGCCATCTCCAAACCATGCATCCGATTCCGCTGATCTTTATATCGATTTCAACCGAAATCAACTCCTATTTCCAGTGGCACTCTTGGATTTCCAAGTTGAGGCCAGGTTCAATCATTCCTTTCCAAAACATGCATATGCATCACATGTTGCATCCCGCATATCATACCATGTTTGCATCATGTTGTTTGAGCATTGCATGTGGTTGATTGTGTTCCTTTTGCTTGTTGTTCTTGCTTGGGTAGAGCCGGTAGACGAGTACGTGATTGAGTAGCCCATTGAGTACGCTTACGAGGATGAAGTCAACTCTGAGAACTTTGCAGGCAAGATGACCATACCCTCAAAATCACTTCTATCTTTGCTTGCTAGATGCTCGCTCTTTTGCTATGCCTATACTACGCTACCTACCACTTGCTTATCATGCCTCCTATATTGCCATGTCAAACCTCTAACTCACCTTGTCCTAGCAAACCGTTGTTTGGCTATGTTACCACTTTGCTCAGCCCCTCTTATAGCGTTGCTAGTTGCAGGTGAAGATTGGAGTTTGTTCCTTGTTGGAACATGTTCTTTGTTGGGATATCACAATATTATCTTGTTTATCTTAATGCACCTATATACTTGGTAAAGGGTGGAAGGCTCAGCCTTATGCCTAGTGTTTTGTTCCACTCTTGCCGGCCTAGTTTCCATCATATCGGTGTTATGTTCCCGGATTTTGCGTTCCTTACACGGTTGGGTTATAATGGGAACCCCTTGACAGTTCGCCTTCAATAAAACTACTCCAGCATGGCCCAACATTGGTTTTACCATTCGCCACCTAGCCTCTTTTTCCCTTGGATTTCCGGAGCCCGAGGGTCACCTTTATTTAAACCCCCCCAGGCCAGTGCTCCTCTGAGTGTTGGTCCAAACTAGATCCCTTTGCAGCGCCCCCTCGGGGAAACTTGTGGTTTGATTTTAGTTGTACGGAGCGCTCATCTGAGTGTGCCCTAAGAATGAGATATGTGCAGCTCCTATCAGGATTTCTCGGCACATTCGGGCGGTGTTGCTGGACTTGTTTTACCATTGTCGAGATGTCTTGTAACCAGGATGCCAAGTCTGATCGGATTGTCTTAGGAGAAGGAATATCCTTCATTGACCGTGAGAGCTTGTGATGGGCTAAGTTGGGACACCCCTACAGGGTTTTGATCTTTCGTAAGCCGTGCCCGCGGTTTTGGGCAGATGGGAATTTGTTAATGTCCGGTTGTAGAAGACTTGAACTTAACTTAATTAAAATGAAACAAATGTGTGTGTTACCGTGATGGTCTCTTCTCGGCGGAGTCCGGGAAGTGAACACGGTGTTGGAGTAATGCTTGATGTAGGTTGTTCTAGGATCACTTCTTGATCATTGTTGTTCGACCATGCCTTTGCCTCCTCTTCTCACTCTCATTTGCATATGTTAGCCACCAAATTTGCTAGTCGCTTGCTGCAGCTCCACCTCATACCTTTACCTTACCTATATGCTTAAATAGTCTTGATCGCGAGGGTGTGAGGTTGCTGAGTCCTCATGACTCACAGATTACTTCAAAAACCAGATGTAGGGACCGATGATACCATTCCAGGAGATTCAACTGAGCTCAAGTGGGAGTTCGATGAGGACTCAGGACGATACTACGTGTCTTTCCCAGATGATCAGTAGAGGTGCCCAGTTGGGGCGATCAGGGACTATGTTGCATTTGGGGTTTATCTTCATTTTGGTTCCGTAGCCGGACCTTGAGTGTATTTGGATGAATGTAATGCTTATTTATGTATTTGTGTGATGTGGCGAGTGTAAGCCAACTATGTATCCTTTCCCTTTATGTATTACATGGGTTGTTAGCAAAGATTACATCACTTGCGACATTGCTTTCAATGCGGTTATGCCTCTAAGTCGTGCTTCGACACATGGGAGATATAGCCGCATCGAGGGCGTTACAAGTTGGTAATCAGAGCCTTCCCCGACCTTAGGAGCCCCCTGCTTGATCGAATCGTCGGCATTGTTGAGTCTAGAAAAATGTTTTGAGTCATTTAGGATTATATATATCGGAGAGTAGGACTTCTTTTTACTCCTCAGTCCCTTCGTCGCTCTGGTGAGGCATCCTGACGTATAGTTTTAACTCTTCTCTTCTCAAATTTCATTAAAAAAAATTAGGATCACGCGGGTATCTTGGAATCGTTCTGATGGTTTTATGATGAGAACATTGTTCTTGGTGCCTCTTGACATTTAGGGGTTGTGGCAGTGTCCCGGGCAGTTGAGCTCCGAGGTGTTGTCGTCACAATTTTATCGTTGAGATTCTGGAATACCTGAGTTTCGCCGACATCGAAAATCTCTTTTATGCAGTTGTTGGTGAGATAACCTCGACGCCAACCAGTACTGGGGCGGGAGTTCGGGAGTATTGCCTTAACTCGTATAACGGATGCTTTTCGAAGGTTGAGGTAAATGATTTCCGAAGGTTTCTTGGTTATGTGTTGAAGGATGGATACAGCTGGATGTAGGATTTACTAGCTTTGGGTGAGATATTATGCTTCCCCTTTATCCCCAACACCTGATTGCATAACCGGGAGAATTTCGGGAGTTTCATAGGTGGGAATTCATGTAGCTCTAGTAATTCTTCCGCAGATATTTGGTTTGTGATTGGGTAATCCTCACCAAGTATTTGTTCATGTCCGTACCTTGTTGTTTTATTCTTCTACCTCTATCTAAGTGGCTTCTCAATTTATGAAAATGTGACCATTTCAAGTGGAATGCATTCGTTCATTTTGTTCGGATGTGAAGAGTAGATGTTGCAATTTCGTTCCATTTGATTCAGCTTGAATATATGTCTGTCAACATGCTAACGGATGTCACCCTCTCCAGGATGGCTCCTCCAATGCGTATGACTCCGAATCCTGATCCGCCACCACCACCTCCACCTCCGGAGGCATGGCAAGCTGTGATGGCCGCTACCAATGCAAACACGCAGCTGATCATGCAAATTCTGCAAGAGCGCAACCAAGGGAATCATGGCCATGGCAACAATCAGAATCAGTTTGCTACACTCAACCAGTTCCTTGCTAACCAGCCAAAGACCTTCAGCAACTGTGTCGAGGCAACAGACGCTGATGATTGGCTCGTGGATATCTGCAAGAATTTTGAGTGTAGCAATGTCAGGACTGAGGACTTTGTCAAGTTTGCTTCTTTCCAACTCAAAGACCAAGCTGCAGAATGGTTTTAGCAGTACAAAGATTCCAGAGGAGGCCGTGTGATTACCTGGGATGAATTCCGTTAAGACTTCAAAGCTCACCACATTCCTCAGAGTGTTGTTAAGAGCAAGCGTGAGGAATTCCGCAACCTGAAGCAAGGCAGTCTGTCTGTTTACCAGTATAACATCATGTTCCAGAAGCTCGCTCGTTTCGCCAAGCAGGACGTTCCCGACGAGAAGAGCATGATTTATCAGTTCAGATGTGGCCTCAGAGAAGATCTTCAACTAGCTCGCGTGCTCTTTGAGCCGAAGAAGTACGATGAGTTTTACAACATGGCACTGAAACAAGAGGCTGCTCAGCTCAAGTGCGATGCTTTCAAGAAGCGAGTCAGAGATGCTACTCCTTCTTCCTCAACTCAAGTGGCAACTAAGCAGCAGAAGTATTGGTTGCCTCCTCCTCCTCCGTTCCGTCAGCCTTACCAGCAAAAGAGCAAAGGTGGCAATGGATCTTCCCCCCCCCCCAACCCAGGCTTTCAGAACAAGACTTCGTCTCATGCTCCAAGATCAAGTGCTCAGTATCACCGTCCGCTCTCGGAGGTCACGTGCAACAAGTGGCAGCAGAAGGGTCACTATGCCAACAAATGCTTCAATCAGAGGCATCTTCCTCCTCCTCCCCCTGTGAGATCTGCCAGTACCGCAGTAGTCAAGCATAATCCCAAGCACGCCAAGGTCAACATGATGAACGCAGCTCAGGCAGAGGACTCGTCAGATGTCATAATGGGTAACCTTCCTATTAACAATATTCCTGCAAAAGTTCTTTTTGACTCTGGTGCATCGCATTCCTTCATGTCATTCCCTTTTGCATCGGAGCACAACTTTGGCACTAAGGCATTACCTAAAGCATTGCAAGTTGTTTCTCCGGCTAAGCGTCTTAGTTCTAGCATGATGGTTCTGGATATTTCTATCTTGATGGGCGACTTCAAGTTTCTGGCTTCTCCTATGGTCCTTGGTAACTTGGATATTGATCTTATTCTTGGAATGGACTAGCTTTCTAAGCACAAGGCTCAGCTTGATTGTGCTGCCAAGCAGATTCAATTAACACATTCGTCTGAGGATGTAATCGTCTTTGCCGCTCGTGATAATACAATCCGACTATTTTCTCTCAATGAGAAGGGCGAGCTGGATGCCATCTCGCAAATTCTAGTCGTTTGCGAATATCAAGACGTCTTTCCAGAAGAGCTTCCAGGAATGCCTCCGCACCGGCCAGTTGAATTCGTCATCGATCTTGAGCCTGGCACGGAACCTGTTTGCAAACGTCCTTACAAGCTTGGACCTGAAGAGTTGAAGGAGCTGAAGAAACAACTCGATATTCAAGAGCGAATGGGTCTCATCCGACCTAGTTCTTCTCCATGGGATTGTGGAGTTCTTTTTGTGAAGAAGAAGGATGGAACGGACCGACTCTGTGTCGACTACCGTCCATTGAACAAGAAGACTATAAAGAACAAGTACCCACTTCCCAACATCAATGAGCTTTTCGAACAACTCAAAGGTGCTCAAGTATTCTCCAAGCTTGATCTCCGTATGGGCTATCACCAGATTCGCATTCGTGAACAAGATATTCCCAAGACAGCTTTCAGAACAAGCTATGGTTCATATGAATACACTGTCATGTCTTTCGGCCTCGTCAACGCTCCGCCAACATTCTCTCGCATGATGAATTTCATCTTCAACGCCTACACAAATGACTTCGTCTTGGTCTACCTCGATGACATTTTGGTCTTTTCTAAGAATAAGGAGGATCATGCCAAGCACTTGCGTTTGGTGCTGGATAAACTCAGAGAACATCAGTTCTATGCGAAGTTTTCAAAGTGCGAGTTTTGGCTCGATGAGGTTCTCTACCTTGGGCATATTATCTCTGCCAAGGGCATAGCGGTTAATCCTGAGAAGGTGTCTACAATTATGAATTGGGAACCACCTCAGAATGTGAAGCAACTCCGCAGCTTCCTTGGGCTCGCAAGCTATTGTCGAAGGTTCGTCGAGAACTTCTCGAAGATCGCGAAGCCTCTTTCCAACCTTCTCCAGAAGCATGTGAAGTACGTCTGGTCTCTTGAATGTGACATCGCTTTCAACACCCTGAAAGAGAAGTTAGTCACTGGTCCAGTTCTGACTCCTCCTTATGAATCCAAACCGTTTGAGGTCTTCTATGATGCTTCCCTTCAAGGTCTTGGTGCAATGTTGATGCAAGAGAAGAAAGTTGTGGCCTATACCTCTCACCAGTTGAAGCCCAATGAAAAGAACTACCCCACTCATGACCTCGAGTTGGCAGCAGTTGTCCATGCTCTTTTAACTTGGAGACATCTCTTATTGGGAAGAAAAGTGGACATCTTCACTGATCATAAGAGTCTCAAGTACATCTTCACTCAGCCAAACCTCAACCTCAGGCAGACTCGTTGGGTCGAAATGATTCAAGAGTATAATCCGAGTATTGAATAGACTCCGAGCAAGGCCAATGTTATTGCTGACGCATTGAGCAGGAAGGCTTACTGCAACAGTTTGATTCTCAAGCCTTACCAACCCGAGCTTTGTGAAGCTTTCCGCAAACTCAACCTTGAAGTTGTTCCTGAAGGTTTCCTCGCCAACCTTCAAGTCTCTCCTACTTTAGAAGATCAGATTCGCGAGGCTCAACTTCTTGATGCTATGGTGAAGAAGGTGAAGATTGGGATTGCCAAGAGTCAACCCAAGTACAAGTGCTATCATCCTGATGACAAGGATACTCTATTCTTCGAGGATCGCATTGTTGTTCCTAAAGGTGACCTTCGCAAAGTCATTATGAACGAGGCTCACAATTCACTCCTCTCTATTCACCCTGGAAGTACAAAGATGTACCAGGACCTCAAGCAGTCGTATTGGTGGACTCGTATGAAGCGCGAGATTGCTCAGTTCGTGAACGAATGTGATGTCTGCAGAAGAGTGAAAGCGGAACACCAACGACCAGCTGGTCTCCTCCAACCTCTTGCCATCCCAGAATGGAAGTTTGACCATATTGAGATGGACTTCGTGACTGGTTTTCCAAAGTCCAAGCGTGGCAATGATGCTATCTTCGTTGTCATCGACAAGCTCACTAAAGTGGCTCATTTCCTTCCTATCAAAGAATCTATCACAAAAACTCAGTTGGCAGAGCTATATACCTCAAGGATTGTCTCTCTGCACGGCATTCCATAGTTGATATCTTCAGATCATGGCAGCATCTTTACCTCCAAGTTTTGCGGTTCTTTTCAGAAGGCCATGGGCACCAACATTCGCTTCAGCACAGCTTTTCATCCTCAAACTAGTGGCCAAGTCGAGCGAGTAAATCAAATTCTTGAAGATATGCTCAGGGCTTGTGTCATCTCTTTTGGTATGAAGTGGGAAGATTGTCTTCCATATGCCGAGTTCTCCTACAACAACAGCTTTCGAGCGAGTTTGGGCAAGGCCCCATTCGAGATTCTCTATGGTAGGAAGTGCCGTACTCCTCTTAACTGGTCAGAGACTGGTAAACACCAACTTCTTGGCAATGACTTGATCACAGAGGCAGAAGAAATGTGCAAAATCATTCGTGATAATCTCAAAGCCGCGCAATCGCGCCAGAAGAGTTACTATGATAGCAAGCATCGTGACTTGGCTTTCGAGATCGGAGACCATGTCTACCTCCGCGTCTCTCCAATGAAAGGTACTCGTCGCTTCGGTATCAAAGGGAAGCTTGCCCCTAGATACGTGGGTCCTTTCAAGATCATCAGCAAAAGAGGCGATCTCGCCTATCAACTTGAGCTTCCTCCCAACTTTGCAAATGTGCACGACGTGTTTCATGTCTCTCAACTCCGCAAGTGTTTCAAGACTCCTGACCGCACCGCCGACTTCGAAGACATTGATCTCCAAGAAGACCTGTCTTATCGTGAGCACCCCGTTGCTATTCTTGAAGAAGCTGAGCGCAAGACTCGCAACAAGTCTATCAAATTCCTGAAAGTCAAGTGGTCACATCATTCCGACCGTGAAGCCACCTGGGAACGCGAGGATCACCTCCATTCTGAGTACCCGGAGTTTTTATCCAGTCCTAGATCTCGGTACGAGATCCTTTCGTAGTGGTGGAGTGTTATAACACCCCGGATGTAACCTACCTTATTTGTATTCCAACTCTTGCCGTTTCCGGCACTGAGTTATTATATTTCCTTGTTGCCGGGTTTTGTCTTCGTGTTGTTTTGTCGTTGTCATGCATCTCATATCATGTCATCATGTGCATTGCATTTGCATACATGTTCATCTCATTCATTCGAGCATTTTCCCCGTTGTCCGTTTTGCATTCCGGCGCTCCTATGTCCTCCGGTGTCCCTTTCTACCTCTTTTCGTGTGCGGGTGTTAAACGTTTTTGGGTTGGACCAAGACTTGTCATGCGGCCTCGGTTTACTACCGGTAGACCGCCTGTCAAGTTTCGTGCCATTTGGACTTCGTTTGATACTCCAACGGTTAACCGAGGGACCGAAAAAGCCTCGTGTGGGTTGCAGCCCAACACCCTTCCATAGTGTCCCAAAACCCACCTAAACCTCCTCCATCACCTAGGTCGTTCAATCATGATCACGTGGCTGCAAACCGCACCTCATTTGGAGCTTCCTAGCTCCTCCTACCTCTATAAATAGACCCCCCTTTCCAAATTTCGGATCTCTCCCCGAAACCCTAAAAAAAATCCCCTCTCAGCTAGCCGGACATGTCCGTTTCCGGCCGGACAACGTCCGCCGCCGCCTCCGTCGAACCAGAAGGCGCCACGTTGCCTGGGGAGAGCCCCACATTGTCGCGCCCGCCGAAGCCCGTCGCGGCCCGTGGCCGGCCCGCCCGCGCCGCGCACGGGCCAGAGGCGCCCGCGCCCGCCGCCCTTCTCCTCCTGCAGCGTGCCGCCTTCGCCGCCATCGACGGCCGCCGAGCTCCGGAGAGCTCCGCCAGTGCTGTGCCCGACGACGGTAGCCGCGTTCCCCGCCGTCTGGCGTCCCTCGCCGCCCCAGCGTCGCGCCTCGGCGAGATCCTCCCTCCCTCGAAGCTCCAGCCGGTCCAAGGCGCTCCGTCCACCTTGTTTTCCATCTCCGGCGCCGACGAACCTTGTGATCCGTGGGCCCGACTGGATCTGGATCTGAGATTCGAGACAGTTGACCTTTTTCCCCTGAAAACCCTAACTTTTTGCATACTTTGACATGCCATAACTTCATCACCGTGACTCCGATTCATGCGTGTAGCATATTGAAATATTCGTCTCGACGAGTACTACATTTAATCTCATTGCATCATTTTCATTCGAGCTCATCTCGATGCCCGAAATGCTGTTGGAAGAGGGCTATGTGATGTTAGTTTCAGATCTGTTTCGGCAAATGCACTTTTGTCATTTTTGCCATGATTAATGTGTGCGTGCTATGATCATGAGCTCTACATGTGTTTTGAAGTATGCCATGCCATCTTTACAGGGGTGTATGCCATGTATTTTTATGATCTTTGTGGTGACTATCACAAAGATGCAAAGTAGCTTACTTAATGTTGCTGATTTCAGGGACTTAGAAATATTCCAAGTCCTTGTCCTGTTATTATTTTTTATGCCATATGTTCATGTTGATATTGAGTGATCCATGCCTCTTTTGAGGAGGATCAGTAAGGATGTTTTGTAGAGTTTGTTGTGCTATATCCATCCATGTCTTTTTTTGAAATTATGGAGGACCCTAGCTTGACTCAATCGAGCTCTACTTTTGCTATAAAATGTTCCTGTCAGATTGTTAACATGTTTAGCAATTTTGCCGAGCTGATTGTTGTTGATCCGTGCATGCTATATTGTTGTTCTTGCCATGTCTAGATTCTATGCCATGTCTACTTGCTGGGTGTATGCTTAGATTATCATGCAATGCCTTGTTGATTTCTGTTTATCGTTATTTGCTATGTTCACATGCTTGCAATTGTATTTTCTTATCCCTTTTGGCTCATGGTCACTAAGGGACTTTTGTTGTATGCTTTGAGTAGCTTCATGCCATGCCTTGCTTTGCCATGATATGTTCCTGTAGCATGTAGTTATCATGCTCTAAACATTGCTTCCTGATAATAAATTCCTGACATGTTGATAATTTCACTAAGTCTGAAACCTGTTATCATTTGCACTTTTGCCATGCTTATTTGAACATGCTATTGAGTGAATTATCCGTAGCTCGGTGTTCATCTTTTGTCAAGCATCATGAGTGGATCCCTGCCATGTATTTTGTTGCTATGTTTGAGTGCAGTAGCTTATTTATCTTGATGCATTTAGATGGCTTCGTGCTGTTTATCGCAGACCGGTGCCATATTTGTTTTGCTTGCCATTTCCAAACCGTGCATCCGATTCCGGTGATCTTTATATCGATTTCAACTGAAATCAACTCCTATTTCCAGTGGCACTCTTGGATTTCCAAGTTGAGGCCAGGTTCAATCATTCCTTTCCAAAACATGCATATGCATCACATGTTGCATCCCGCATATCATACCATGTTTGCATCATGTTGTTTGAGCATTACACGTGGTTGATTGTGTTCCTTTTGCTTGTTGTTCTTGCTTGGGTAGAGCTGGGAAACGAGTACGTGATCGAGTAGCCCGTTGAGTACGCTTACGAGGATCAAGTCAACTCTGAGAACTTTGCAGGCAAGATGACCATACCCTCGAAATCACTTCTATCTTTGCTTGCTAGATGCTCGCTCTTTTGCTATGCCTATGCTACGATACCTACCACTTGCTTATCATGCCTCCTATATTGCCATGTCAAACCTCTAACCCACCTTGTCCTAGCAAACCGTTGTTTGGCTATGTTACCGCTTTGCTCAGCCCCTCTTATAGCGTTGCTAGTTGTAGGTGAAGATTGGAGTTTGTTCCTTGTTGGAACATGTTCTTTGTTGGGGTATCACAATATTATCTTGTTTATCTTAATGTACCTATATACTTGGTAAAGGGTGCAAGGCTCGGCCTTATGCCTAGTGTTTTGTTCCACTCTTGCCGGCCTAGTTTCCGTCATATCGGTGTTATGTTCCCAGATTTTGCGTTCCTTACACGGTTGGGTTATAATGGGAACCCCTTTGACAGTTCGCCTTGAATAAAACTGCTCCAGCATGGCCCAACATTGGTTTTACCATTCGCCACCTAGCCTCTTTTTCCCTTGGATTTCCGGTGCCCGAGGGTCATTTTTATTTAACCCCCCCCCCCAGGCCAGTGCTCCTCCGAGTGTTGGTCCAAACTAGAGCCCTTTGCAGCGCCTCCTCGGGGAAACTCGAGGTTTGGTTTTAGTTGTACGGAGCGCTCATCTGAGTGTGCCCTGAGAACGAGATATGTGCAGCTCCTATCGGGATTTGTCGGCACATTCGGGCAGTGTTGCTGGACTTGTTTTACCATTGTTGATATGTCTTGTAACCGGGATGCCGAGTCTGATCGGATTGTCTTGGGAGAAGGAATATCCTTCGTTGACCATGAGAGCTTCTGATGGGCTAAGTTGGGACACCCCTACAGGGTTTTGATCTTTCGAAAGCCGTGCCCGCGGTTATGGGCAGATGGGAATTTGTTAATGTCCGGTTGTAGAAGACTTGAACTTAACTTAATTAAAATGAAACAAATGCGTGTGTTACCGTGATGGTCTCCTCTCGGCGGAGTCCGGGAAGTGAACACGGTGTTGGAGTAATGCTTGACGTAGGTTATTCTAGGATCACTTCTCTTGATCATAGTTGTTCGACCGTGCCTTTGCCTCCTCTTCTCGCTCTCATTTGTGTATGTTAGCCACCAAATATGCTAGTCGCTTGCTGCAGCTCCACCTCATACCTTTACCTTACCTATAAGCTTAAATAGTCTTGATCGCGAGGGTGTGAGATTGCTGAGTCCCCGTGACTCACAGATTACTTCAAAAACCAGATGCAGGGACCGATGATACCATTCCGCGAGATTCAACTGAGCTCAAGTGGGAGTTCGATGAGGACTCAGGACGATACTACGTGTCTTTCCCAGATGATCAGTAGAGGTGCCCAGTTGGGGCGATCGGGGACTATGTTGCATTTGGGGTTTATCTTCATTTTGGTTCCGTAGCCAGACCTTGAGTGTATTTGGATGAATGTAATGCTTATTTATGTATTTGTGTGACGTGGCGAGTCTAAGCCAACTATGTATCCTTTCCCTTTATGTATTACATGGGTTGTTAGCAAAGATTACCTCACTTGCGACATTGCTTTCAATGCGGTTATGCCTCTAAGTCGTATCGAGGGCGTTACAACCGTGGACCGCTGGAGGTTCTTTTCCGTGAAGCAAAGTTTCTGTTACAGCTAGGTTTCATACAATACCAAGTTGTGCATTGCCCCCGGTTATGTAATAAGCCAGCTCATATGTTGGCGGCTTATGGGTCGAGTAGTGATCCGAATAGCCTATGACAGTGGCTATCGGACTTCCCTGACGATGTAATCCGTGCAGTGACTGCCGACATGGTTGGTCCCCCGTAATTGGAATGCAAGGTGTTCCAGATAAAAAAAGAGCAGAACTGCATGCATTCAACAAGCGGCTAGCTAGCGCTACTTTCTTGGTAATTAACAACCAACGAGCGGCTAGGTAGCGCAGTAAAAGGAGCTGCCACCACCCTCTATAGCGGCAGGGCCCACCTAGCCTTTCCATTCCGTTGTGAATCGATGCAGAGATGAAAAATCTGTTACACGGAAGCTGCCACCGTAGGCTGTGGCGGCAGGTGCCACATGTCGGCTGCTGGACCTGCCACCACAACGTACGTGGTCTTTTTTGCCAATACAGTTCATATGTGGTCTTTTTTGGCAATTCGAAAGCATAATTGGTCTTATATGACAAAAAATTGAGGGAAAATGGATGTGCATGCCTATGGCTATGGGAGTGTGCTGGTGGCTTCGCCATGGCCGGAATGCATGGTGGCGTGGCTCGCAGCATGTACATGAGCGAAGAGCAGCAAACCGACAGATCAAGGAGGGATGTTCCACTAGTAACATCAATGAGGAGATCTCTCACTTATGGTTTGCAGACGATAGTCTGTTATTCTTCAAGGCTGCGGGGGACCAAGCAGCTGTGGTCAAGGAAATTTTGTAGCGGTATGCTCTTAGTACGGGGCAGCTTATTAACCCGACCAAGTGTAGCATCTTGTTTGGAGATTCTTGTCCAAATGAAAGGAAAAATGAGGTCAGAGTTGTGTTGGATATTATTCAGGACCGTTTTGAGGGGAAATATTTGGGCTTGCCGGTCCCGGAAGGGCGGATGAATAAGGCTAAATTTGAGACCTTACAAGCCAAACTATGTAAAAAAAGTTGGTGGATTGGGGCAAGCGATGGATGTCTTGTGTGGCGAAAGAGGTTCTTATTAAATCAATTGCTATCCATTCCAACATATGTTATGAGTGTCTTCAAGTTACCCTTTTCGGTATGTGATGATTTAAATCGATTGATCCGTGGCTATTGGTGGGGCGTAGAGAAGGGGGAATACAAGACTCACTGGATTGCATGGGATTAAATGTTACTCCCAAAGAATCAAGGAGGATTGGGTTTTCGTGATATGCGTCTGTTTAACCAGGCTTTGCTGGCTAGGCAAGATTGGAGACTGATTGATAGACTGGACAGTTTGTGTGCAAGGCTTATGAAAGCAAAGTATTACCGGCGGGGGAGAGCTTATTGATACGGTTTTAACTGGTGCAGCGTCCCCGGTTTGGCGTGCCATCGAATATGGCCTTGAATTATTAAAGAAAGGGATAATATGAAGAATAGGAGATGGAGAAAGTGTTCGTGTTTGGAGGGACCCATGGCTGCCTAGAGGTGTTTCAAGACGTCCACTCTCTAAGAAAGGTGTGTGCAGATTTACGAGAATGGCACAATTCTTGTTACCGGATGGGTCATGGGATGAGGAAAGAGTAAGCCAACATTTTATACCAGTGGATGTGGATGTTATTCTCGGTCTACGACCATCTCACCAGTTGGAGAAAGACTTCATAGCATGGCATCCTACAAAGGATGGAGTGTGCACTGTTCGGAGTGCCTATCATCTTGCAGTCGAAGAGTACTTGAGAGAGCCGGTCTACCAGTACACGGCCAAAGGGTGATATAGGCCAATCTTAAATATGTTCTGGAATATGGCGGTACCACAAAATATGAAAATTTGTGCCTGGAAAATGCTGAAAGAAGGGCTGCCAACACGACAACTAAAGAAGATCCCACACCTAGAAACGAATGATGTGTGTGTCTGTTGTGGTACACAAGCCGAAGATGCTTTCCATGCGGTTGTTGTATGCCCTCAACCGCAGGCGGTATGGGAAGCCATGAGAGAGGAATGGGAGCTACCGGAACGAGAAGATGTAATAAATAGCGGCCCGGGATGGTTGCTAGACCTCCTAGCACGTATTAATGAAAGGGAAAGGAGGAATGTCATCATGATTATATGGAGAAACTGGCAACTAAGGAATGACCAATTTCATGGCAAACTAGTTCCACCAGTACAGGCAACGAAGAGCTTCCTATCAAGCTACATGGGCTCATTAAATCAGATAAAGAGCATGGATGGTAGCGATCCTGTAAAGGGAAAGGGCATTGCTAATGCGAACCTTGATCAACATGTAAACGCAATACGAGATGCTAGTACCCCTGTCCCATGGCCTCCACCTATTGAGGGGAGTCTAGCAATTACAGTAGATGGCACATTTGGTGAATTGGAAAAGGATGCAGGAACATGCGTGGTTGTCCTGGACTCAGTTGGGGATCTTGTTCTTGCATCCTGTAAATACATGCCAAGATGTGATGGCCCCCTTGAAGGTGTGCTCTATTCACGCAAGTATGCTGCAGGTCCGTTTATCATCCAAACAGACCGTTCCAATGTGATAAAATTGTTGAAGGATACAAAGCCGGATAGGTCTCGGCTAGGCCATCTCGTACAAGAGTTGAAATACTTGGTCTTTGAACAGCGGGAGCTGATTCTCATGAAGGTTGATAGAAGTCAGAATTGGGTTGCAAATTTCCTAGCTAAATTTTCGCACTCGGAGCATATAACCGACTTGTGGTTACAGGATGTCCCAAGAATCTCCTAAGCCTTTTGGCTATGGATTGTAAACCTATTCATTAATCAATAAAACTCCCAATCTTTACGCAAAAAAAAACGAGGAGCTCCTAGGACTCCACATAGCACTATGTGGCTACAAGGTTGCACTAGTCGTGCAAATATTTTATTTCACAAACTAGCAGAGATGGTTTAGGGGGACTGGTTCAAATGTTTGATGTCGTCTTAGTGTGATCTGGGGCTTATCTAAGCATTTTATTTGAAACTCAGCTAATCTCAATTAGTGCATTAGACAACACTGCCCACTTCTAAATTTTTTTGTCAAGTGGGGTCTACGAAAATACCCCTTTCAAATTAACGTAGAGTGCCCCGCATTTTTTTAACGTAGAGTGATCTAGAAATATAACCAGCCTGCACAGCCCGAGATGAAAGCGTCAACGATTCAGCAGGTACACACATTATTCTTGATGCCTCACAAGCCCAGATGGTTATAGCAGAGCTGGAAAGCAGGGGATGCTAGACTACGATCCACCCCGACGAGCTTCCTTTGTATAGCAGTACTCTACCCTAGGGGATGCATGCAACTAGTAGAGCATCATATATACAACCTACCTAGTCTATTTGATTTATTTATCGCCATCACAATAGCTCTCCTACTTTGCGTACGTGTATATATAAGCAGTGAGGAGTGTGAATTGAGGGATTGCTTAGTTGCTATAGGGGAGAGTTTCAGATGATACGGAGCCTTAGATGCTCCCATGATACGAGCTCTAGGAGTCGTTGGATCTGAGATCCAACGGCTCCCGGAAGGCTTTCGACATTTTGTGAAAAAGACCTTTTAAAGTCTAAAAATTGCAAACAAGTACGACAATCTTTCAGAACCTACTAGGAGCCGTTGGATCTGAGATCCAACGGACCAGAAGCTCGTATCATGGGAGCATCTAAGGCATGGCATCACCTGATATTTTCCGTTGCTATAGTACTACTTTTTCCGTTGTACGTTATGTGAGCCAACATGCTTTGTTTTGAAATAAGGAAATAAAGTATTTGTGATCCACCTGCACTCTCTGCATGGAGAGATCGCAATCAATAAATCTACCTTGAAACCAAGTACTATTGTAGTTGGCAGAACCATCGTTTTTTACATAACAATGGGAGAAAGGTGGCCGTCCTTGACGAGATGAGGGTGTCAGCAACTCAGCATAGCCGAGGGCCCCCATGTGATGTAAAATGAAGGACCTGGTAGGAAGTGTGTTTTATCTCTAATAACTAGTACTCCTTCTGTAAACTAAAATATCAGGGCATTTAAAGCAACTTCAACGGGCCGACCCAAATGGACGGCGTTTTTGTCCGCTTTTTGTCCGTTTGGGTCGGCCGCCCGCCCGCCGTCCGCCCTTTTTTAGTTTTGGGTTGGCAGTGCGCCCAACGTGCCGATCCATTTCATGATTGCGCGCGTTTTAGATCATGTCGTCGCCCTGGTTTTGGCGCTCCAGCGCGCGGGAAAGGTTCGCGCGCGCCGCTGCCGGCGCTCGTTATAAAGAAGGCGCTCCCTCCACACTCTGTCTGCCGCCCACTCTCGCCGCCTGGGCGCTTCGGATTTTTGCGGAGTCCGCGAGCGCCGCTCCGGCGCCTTCTCCTCCAAGATCTGGTTTCGCAAGAAACGTCTCATCCTCGGCACCTTCGACACCGCAGAGGAGGCGGCCCACGCGCACGACGCGGCGGCATGGCGCCTCCTGAGGCCTCGTCGGGATATGAATTTTCCCAACGTGTCGAGCCAACGGGCGCAGGATCTGGCGCCTTTCCCACGGCTTTTCACCGACGAGGATCGTCGTGTCCACCGGAGGCGGCAGCGTCGCCTTGCCATCGCCGAGAAGGACGTGGAAGCCTTGGTGGTGTGGCGCGGAGGCTTCCCGCAGGACATCGTCGACGAGCGCCAGTTCTACAAGCAAAGGAGGTTGGAGAGGGACGCGAGGAGGAGGGAGCGAGCCGCCTATCGGGAGGACAAGCGTTCGCGGAAGCAGGCAACTCAATTGAAACTGGAGCTACGAGAAACGGCGGGTTGGGACTTTGAAGACGAGGCGTATGCTGACGCCTACATTCAGACGTCGGAGGAGGACATTACCGAGTCGGAGTCAGAAAGCGACGAGTAGTGGTCTTTTCTTTTATCTGTGTACGCTAGAACTATCTATGTATCCATTTTTATCTGAAAAAATGGCCGGCGGCATCGGTGACGTAGCAGGCGGGCAAGGGTGTGAATCTAGTGTGCCACCGACCAGCGGGCCCGGTGAGGAAAGAGGTTGAGCGCGCGCGCGTCCGTCTTGTGTCCGCGCCGACGCAAATCAGCCTCAAAAATGGGTCGGGAATGTGTCGGCGGGCGGACGAAAGCGGACGCGCGTCCGTTTGGGTCGGCGTGTTGGGCCGGCCCTTTTGTCCGCGCCGACCCAAACGGACGGCCGCGGACGAAATGGGTCGCCCCATTGAAGTTGCTCTTAGATCACTACTTTAGTACTCTAAGCACTCTTGTATTAATTTACGGAGAGAGTAATAATGTAAGTGCAATGAACAAGATCTCAATTAGTTCACGGAAATTTACATTCAAAATTTTGGGCGCAATGCAAGCACCCAAATACAATGCACACAAACATATGTCGCACAAAGCACAAACCCTTCCCACGCTCTTTTTGCTCTATCGGATCCTGTTGGGGATATAATTATGTACGTAAGCCGGCCAGGAGGGGCCGGGTTATGCAAAGAGAAGCCCATCTGAAGCCCAAGACCAAGATGTGAAGATGGCGGTTCAGTAAAGGGTCTAAAGGCCCATCGACGATTTAGGGCCCATGGTGATAAGCCACCATGAGGGCGCAACTTGTATTGTAAGGTAAAAATAACTAGTCACCGAGCCGGACACTGTTTATGAGCCGGCCGGGACTCTGTAAGCCGTAGGGTGTCAACCCGTGTATATAAGGGGATGACCCGCTGGCGGCTTGGGGACAAGAAACAAGAGATCGAGAATCGGGCATAGCGTATCTCGCTCCCTGGTCATCGAAACCTCAAGCAATTCCAACCCAACTAGACGTAGGCCTTCCTTCACCGTAAGGGGCTGAACTAGTATAAACCTCACGTGTCCTTTGTCCCGATTAACCCCTTTAAGCTTCCTAGTTGCGATGGCTCCACGATCAAGTCCTTGCAAGAGGACATCTGCCGTGACAATTCCACGACAGTTGACGCCCACCGTGGGGCCAGCGCACGATGGATTCGAGTTCTTGAAGGGCAGCTTCGAAGGGCTCAAGGGATACGCAGTTGGCCGGATGACCAAGAGTCGTCGCAGCAAGATCTACATCGACGACGAAGGCTGGGGCCTCGACGTCGGTTCAATTGAGAACGGTTACCGGGTCCCCTTTGGCGGAATTCATGTCTTCATCGACCGAATTGGTGAGCCGGGCCCTGAGCCGGACAGCTGCACCGACCTCGTCGAGACGGCTCAGCGTGCGAAACCCGCCCGAGCTCAACCCGTCGTGAAGCGTGCCTTTGTGGGTTGCATCCATGGAGGTGAACTTCCTGAAGGATCTGAAGGTGATGGTGAGCCGGCCGTCTTCTCTGACAAAGATTCATCCGCCGGCTCAACAGATTCGCTGTATCAAGTTCAAGATGGCGTGCTTGGGGGCTGTTCCGATGGCAGCACTATTCCGGACCTCTCAGAGTCGCCAAACCGGGCAGGAGTCTTCATGGCTGGTACTCAACCCGGCCAAAATTCTACGGCTTCAGCGGCGATAACGTCCGGGTTAGGAGCAGTCGGGGCAGGAGGCCCCGTGCGCTCACCGGCTCAGGTGCTGATGGATCTCATGGATAAACTTACGGCTTTGTTAACTGTTACAGTCATCCCTGCGAACCAATCTGAGCATGAGGCTGAGGTGGCACAGGTTCGCGACGAGATCACCCAGGTCAAAGAAACCTTAGCAGCTGAGGACGCTAGATTAGCAGTAGAGCGGGCGGCTTTGGACGTATGGGCGCAACAACTTCAGGCAGAGGCCTTGCAGCTCACGTTGAGCCTGAACGCATCTAATGAGGTAATGAGGAGGAGACATCAGAAAACTCAGTCCCGTTTACCCCAGACTTATGATCCTCGGAATCTCTTTGCTACACCCGGGGCCGGCCCAAGTAACCCGCCAGGTGCGAATCAGCTTATTACATCCGGAGCGGGAGGTCCAGTCCGGCCTCAGGGGATGGCACCGCCTCACGGCAATATGGCACCGCCCAATTACGTACCAATACCGCAGGGTCACTTCTCCAACCCCATGGAGAACTTAATCGCAGCATCAGCACGTTTGGCGGCTCTCCCGGAAGATGGGGATGATCCGACAGCGGTGGAAACCCGGAAGATCAAAGAACTTGTCCAAACAGCCCTGGCTCAGCAAGAAACCTACTCCTATAGCCGGGATAGGATTCACTCGACTCCTCCGCCCTGGTTAGCTCCGCCTCGTCAAAATCGGAGCCCGAGTTACAGTAGACACATGGAGTCAGAGGTCTTGTCAAGTAACGCTCAGCGCCGGAACCAGCCCGGCGAGTATAACCCGGTTCAGGATCGGATACGTCAGGAGGACAAGCGGGCGGCTCAACTGGCGGCTCAACTAGCAGCCCAACAGAACTCACCGGCTTACCCGATGACTTCCGTTGAAGCGGGAGTTGCTACTAGAACCGGAGGAGTTCCTTGTCTGGTACCGGCTCTACGTAATGTACGTCTGCCCAAGGATTTCAAGGGGCCTCGGAAGGTGCCGAATTATACGGCCGACTTATAGCCTGGGGCATGGATTGAAAGTTATGAGATGGCTATGGAGCTTCTAGAGGTTAGTGATGAGGCAATGGCTAAATATTTCACCATGATGCTGGACAGAACGGCCCGTTCTTGGTTAAAGGGTTTGCCACCCAACTCCATTAGTTCATGGGCGGAGCTAAAAGCCCGTTTCATCCAGAACTTCAAAGATACTTGCAAGCAGTCTATGTCAATTGTAGATCTGACAAATTGTAAGCAGGAAGAAGGTGAATCTACGACTCATTGGGTGCGCCGGGTCAAGGATATAATACATTCGTCTAACAAGATGGATGCCGGCTCAGCAGTTCTCATGCTGAAGAAGAATTGCCGCTTTGAGCCCCTGAGACAGAAGCTGGGGCGCCTTAAGCGTGATTGCAATGATATGACGACGCTGATGGCGGCTTTAGTCAAGTATGCCGATTCTGATAGTACCAAGGATCCCGCGTCTGATGAGGAAAAGACAGGGAAGGGAAAGAAGAACGGTAATGGAAAGGGTTAGCAGCATAACCCGGTGAGCCAAGGAGGCAATAAGCGTAAGGCAGACAGTAACCCGAAATTTGTGGCCAATGCACAGGGTAACAATCAGAAGCGCAAAGGAAAGCCACCCCGGTTTGGTGGGTCGGGTCCGTCTCTCGAGCAGCTACTCAATGAACCCTGCCCGAAACATGGCACCCGGGAACGACCAGCGACTCATTTATGGATGGATTGCGCAATCATGAAAGCTTTCAAGAATTCTAACACATTTGATGGCAATCAAGGCCTAGGCGGCGGTTCAGGAGCCGGCGGCTTTCATGGCCCGGGCGGTGGTTCAGGATCCGGTTTTCAGGGAAACCAGGGTGGTTATAATCAACAGCAGTCTGGTCAAGGAGGTCAACAGCAGCAGCAGTTGGGTTATCAGAGCCATCCGAAACAGTTAAGCAGTGGGCAGTATCACGTGTTCACCACAAGTTTGTGTAAACGTGATCAGAAAGTTCATAAGAGGGCTGTGAATTCTGTTGAACCGGCAGTCCCTCGTTATTTGAGGTGGTCGGAACAGCCTATTGTCTGGAGCAGGGAGGATCACCCTCCCCGGGTTGATAATCCGGGTCAACTGGCCCTAGTGGTGGCACCACAAGTTGGTGGTTATAAGTTTACCAAAGTACTCATGGATGGAGGTAGCGGCATCAACATCCTCTATTACGAGACCTTTCAGCGCATGGGCTTAACTGACAAGAATTTAAAGACTTCCAACACCGTCTTCCATGGAGTGGTGCCCGGTAAGTCGGCGTATCCTGTGGGGAAGATTGAGCTAGAGGTGGCCTTCGGAGACGAGCATGATTCTAGGGCAGAAAAGTTAACTTTTGAGGTGGTCAAAATCAAGAGTCCATATCACGCTTTGTTCGGGCGGCCGGCCTATGCCAAATTCATGGCACGGCCGTGTTATGTGTATCTACAGCTCAAGATGCCGGGTTACAAGGGTACCATCACTGTGCATGGAAGCCGAAAGGTGGCCCTGGAGTGTGAAGAGGGCGATGCGGCTTACGCCGAGTCTGTCTGTGCAGCAGAGGAGCTCAAATTTATCAAGATAACGTTGACCCGGCAGATATGACTTCTCTCAAGAAGCCGACTACGGAGCATGACCCGGCCATGAAGTTTAAATCGGCGGCAGAGACTAAGCTTGTTGATTTCACTCCAGGCGATTCATCTAAGCAATTCAACATCAGTGCCAACTTGGATCCTAAATAGGAAAGCGCGCTCATCGAGTTCATCCGTGAGAACCGGGACATCTTTGCATGGAAACCTTCTGACATGCCGGGTGTACCGAGAGAACTCGCTAAGCACACTCTTAATATTGATCCGAAGTATAAGCCGGTCAGGCAATTTCTGAGGCGATTCAATGAAGAGCGACGAAAAGCTATAGGAGAAGAGGTCGCCCGGCTCTTGGCGGCTGGGTTTATTGTTGAAGTTTTTCACCCAGAATGGTTGGCTAACCCGGTGCTCGTACTCAAGAAAAACGGCACCTGGCGGATGTGTGTGGATTACACGGACCTAAATAAGGCTTGTCCGGCTGATCCTTTTGCTCTCCCCGTATTGATCAAATCATTGATGCTACGGCAGGTTGTGCACGTTTGAGTTTTTTGGATGCTTATTCTGCCTATCATCAGATCAAGATGGCGGTTAAGGACTAGGAGAAAACGGCTTTCATCACCCCGTTTGGAGCCTTCTGCTATGTGTCTATGCCGTTTGGGCTCAAGAGTGCCCAGGAAACTTATCGACGGTGTGTACAGAATTGTCTTCATGATCAGATTGGGCGCAATGTTCATGCTTATGTGGATGACATAGTAGTGAAATCCAGAGAGGCGGAAACCTTGATAACTGATCTCAGAGAAACCTTTGACAATCTCCGGGTTTACAAAATGATGCTTAACCCGGAGAAGTGTGTATTTGGTGTGCCTGCAGGCAAGCTTTTGGGATTCTTGGTCTCAAACAGGGGCATCGAGGCTAATCCGAAGAAGATTAAGGCAATCACTTCTTTGGCTAAACCAGCATGTTTTAATGATGTTCAGCGATTGGCAGGTCGTGTTGCCGCTTTGAGCCGGTTCATAAGCCGGTTAGGTGAGAAGGCGCTACCGTTGTACCAATTAATGAAGAAGGCAGACACCTTTGTTTGGAGTGATGCCGCTAATGCTGCTTTTGAGGATTTGAAGAGGCAGTTATCTGAGCCGCCAGTTCTTGCGGCTCCCATTGACAAAGAGCCTTTGCTGTTATATGTGGCTGCTAATTCACGAGCCGTCAGTGTGGCGATTGTGGTAGAGCGCAAGGAGGCTGGTAAGGAACATCCGGTTCAACGGCCGGTTGATTATGTCAGTGAGGGACTCATCGAGTCAAAGCAAAGATATCCTCATTGGCAGAAACTTGTTTACGAGGTGTTCATGGCAAGCCGGAAGCTGAAGCAATACTTCCAAGGTCACCCTATCACTGTGGTAAGTTCTGCCCCCTTGGGAGACATTATTCAGAACAGAGAAGCTACAGGACAAGTAGCCAAATGGCCCATCGAGCTCGGGCCTCATGGTCTGAAGTACACGCCGCGCACTGCCATTAAGTCTCAAGATTTGGTAGATTTCATCAACGACTGGACAGAGCTACAGGCACCTGAGGAGAAGCCCGATAACACTTATTGGATTATTCACTTTGATGGGTCCAGACAGTTGGAAGGCTCGGGGGCTGGAGTTGTATTAACTTCCCCTTGAGGTGACAAATTTTGTTATGTGCTCCGGCTTATGTTTCCTTGCACTAACAATGCAGCTGAGTATGAGGCCCTGCTCCATGGTCTTCGGATGGCCAAAGAGATGAACTTGAGCTGGGTAAGATGCTTAGGAGACTCAGACCTTGTGGCTCAACAGGTGTCAGGCAAGTGGGACTCTAAAGATCCCCTCATGGCGGCTTACCGTCGTGAAGTCGATGCTGTGGCTGGATATTTCGAGGGTTACGTAGTGGAACACATTGATCGAAGGAAGAATGAGGCGGCGGATGCCTTAAGCCGGCTGGGGTCTCAGCGTAAGCCGGTGCCGCCTAACACCTTCCTTGATGTTTTGCATAATCCTTCTGTTAAGTTACCTACAGAAGAAGATCTGGCAATATTAGACCCGGAGGCACAGCTGGTGGCGGCTCTCCACGTTACCCCGGATTGGACAGTGCCTTATCTGGCTTACATGACCCGGGGAGAGTTGCCGGAAGACGAGATCTTGGCAAGACAAATCGTCCGGCGGTCCAAGTCCATGACAATTGTCAGTGGCGAGTTACATCATTACAGGGTCACTGGAGTGATTCAACGTTGCGTGTCACCTGTAGAGGGTCAGGAGATCCTTCGTGAAATTCATGAAGGTGATTGTGGTCATCACACCGTCTCAAAATCTCTTGTGGCCAAAGCCTTCAGTCATGGGTTTTATTGGCTGACGGCTCATGCTGATGCGGAAGACCTGGTTAGTAAATGTGACGGATGTCAAAAATTCTCACGACGAGCCCATGTGCCGGCTCAAGAATTGAGGATGATTCCAATTACCTGGCCGTTTGCAGTCTGGGGGCTTGATATGGTCGGGCCTTTCAAGAGATCTAAGGATAAAAAGACTCACCTCTTGGTGGCGGTTGACAAGTTCACAAAGTGGATGGAGGCGGAGCCAGTCAGTAAGTGTGATGCAGCCACAGCAGTCCAGTTTATGAAAAAGGTGATTTTTCACTTTGGTTTTCCAAACAGCATCATAACTGATAATGGTACTAACCTTTCCAAAGGAGCTATGGAAGAGTTCTGTCAACGGGAGCATATCCGGCTCGACGTTTCAGCTATAGCTCACCCTCAATCAAATGGTCAAGCAGAACGAGCCAATCAAGAAATCTTGAAGGGTATCAAGCCCCGGCTCTTGGTCCCTTTACAAAGGACGCCGGGTTGTTGGGTGGAGGAGTTACCTTCTGTACTCTGGAGCATCAATACTACACCTAACAGATCTACGGGTTACACGCCTTTCTTTATGGTGTATGGAGCAGAGGCGGTCCTGCCAAGTGACATCCGTCACGATTCACCCCGTGTGGCGGCTTATGTTGAGGAAGACAATGAAAAGGCTCGGCAAGATGCACTTGACCCGTTGGATGAAGAGCGAGACTTGGCAATAGCCCGCTCGGCGATTTACCAGCAAGACCTGCGTCGCTACCACAGCCGCCGGGTTAAGTCCAGAACCTTTCAGGAAGGCGACTTAGTGCTCCGACTCATCCAGGATCAATCTAACATGCACAAGCTATCCCCTCCTTGGGAAGGACCCTTTGTGGTCAGCAAGAATCTGAACAATGGATCATACTACCTTATCGACGTTCGAGAGCACAAAGACTCACGTAAGTCGGAGGAGGAGACCCGTCGGCCGTGGAATATCACTCATCTTCGGCCTTATTATACTTGAGCCGTCGGCTCTAATGTGTATATACTTATACTATGTATATTATATAAAGTAATAAAGCAGGACCTCTGTCCTTTTTTCCACTCCCAAAAAGGTTTATGTGTTTTTCCTTGTCAGGTGGTGGAGATAACCAAGGAGAAGCGGATTATATCTGAATCCGGCTTTCCTTTGGTCCGGCTTATGATCATATCTGAATCTAGCCGTTGATCACTTGGGGGCTTCCTGTTCAAACATAGGTCGTATTCGAACCAAAGAGAACATAGCTGTCGATACCCTCTTGATCGGCATACTGCCAAACCCACTTGGGGGCTTCTTGATCATATCTGAATCATAGCTTAACTCCTTTTGGGTCTGACGTGGATCGTATTCGAACCAGCGTCATTAAACAAATCTTATGGTCACTTTGGGGCTTCCTATTCAAACATAGGTCGTATTCGAACCAAAGAGAACATAGCTGTCGATACCCACTTGATTGGCATCGCCACAGCCACTGGGGGCTAACAGATCGTATCCGAATCTTAGCTCAACCCCTTTGGAATGGGTCACTGATCGTATTCGAATCAGAAACCCTTGAACTTTGTTCACCATATCTTACAAGTGCCAACATTAGGTATCTTGTGACCCTCTTGAAGATACAATGGAATATATTACAATCTTCCAGAATTAATGTTAGTTACATCAGGTTGTTAAGAACCAGGTGAACTTATATGTGCCAATTTTCAGGAGTTAAGTTTACCCTCAGGGGTTGGTTTATATAAGCCGGAAAAAACAACTGTGAACACTACAGGGCAATGCAAGGTATTTTTTCCAAAGGACATAACAGATTCATACAAACTACAAAGAGAATAATGGCGGCGGCTTATACAAGTATTAAGGGCCATAAGCATGTGCAAGGGCATAGCAAAACTCAAGGTATCTTCTACTTTGTTACAAGACTCCCCGAGTCTAAATGATGCATTGTTTTTCTACGATGACATAAGCAGGTGGCGCCTGACAAGCTACTCTTGGGGTTGACTTGAAGCCCCCGGGTTATCCTTCTCCGTCTCTCCGCCGGCTGCTTTGTCCTGGAAGGATGATGAGGCCCAGTCAATGCCACTCAAGGCTTCAAACTCAGCTTCATCATCTATTAAACCGGTTGGGTCGACTTCAGGAGCAAAGGTGTGCTTATGGGTTGGAGGGATCAAGCTGACATTGTCATAATGCGGCATGGGGATTCTCCGATTCTCCTTGTCATAACCCGGCTGACACTTGGTGAGGTCAGTATCATTCCCAATAAGAGTAGCCACCGGACGTATATCCTTCACACAGGCGGTGAAATCCTTATCATTAAACACGGTGCCATCTTCCTTTAAACTGGGGTACCCAAGAGCAATATCAGCGGGGTCTAGTTCTGGAAGCCACGCCTTGGCCCGGCTAAATGCGGCTATAGCTCCAGCTCTTGCAGATGCTCGTCTTAACTCTTGGATTCGCTGAGGTAGCACAGCAAGCCGCTTCAGCACATCCTGCAGGAGATAAGGAACATCGTTTGATAAAGCCACAACGGCCAGAGCACATTCTGATCCGGTGTAGAGTTGTTCCACCAGAGTATAAACCGCCTTCAGCTTGATTACCATGTTCTGCTTAAGATTTGTGCTCCTGGGGCCTGCGTTATTAAGCATAAGGTGAGTCAGAGGGGACAACTGAAATGGTCATTCAAGGAGTTTTACAGTGTTTAAGGTTTGAGTAAGTCACTCACCGAAGATTGCTGAAACCATTCGAGATATCTGGCGCTTTAAGTCGGACAGTTCGGCTGTTGCTTCCGCAAGCGATGCCTCTGCTGTCTCGGCCCGGGTCACCAGTGCGGCCTTTTCATCAGCCCAAATTTTCTTCTCCGATTCAAAATTTTGCTTCAACTTCTCTTGTTCAGAGACGCTGAATTCAAATTTGGAGTTGGCCTTTTCAATTTCATTTTCCTGGGTTGCCAGGCGATTCTTCAAATCAGCAATCTCCGATTCAAATTTACTTATGGTGGCCTGCATTGCACCGGATAGTAGTAAAAGTTACGGTAAGTACTATAAAGTCCCAAGCACTTTGCAAGCAAATATACTTGACACTTGGGGGCTAATGTATATCGAAGCTTTCTAAATTATTAAGCCGGTGCTAAATATTAAGTCCCAAATACCTTGCAAGCAAAGATTTTTGGCACTTAGGGGCTAATGTATATCGCAAGTTAAAGGTATCGTGTTACATCCGGTTCAATTATTTTTTCTTTAAGCCGGGCAAGTAGCTCTAACAATTTTTCTAAGTCTACAATATATTTATTCATAAGCCATAGACTTGGGGTCTGGTACAGTAAGTGTGATGGAAAGTAAGCTAGCATAAGTCATACCTCAGATTTTTGCTGTATTTGCTTCACCATATCAATTTCCAGGTCACGGCTGCTTTGTACTTGATTGATATAGCCGGAGACAATCTCTCTAATACTCAAATGAGTATAGTTAGCGACGTCCAGCTTGGCCTTCCGACGTTCCACCAATTCCTCTTTAGAACACTTGGCAAGTATAGACGGCTGTGCCGGCTCAACAAACTGAGTCTTGAGAATTTCAACTTCCTGATCGTTTGCCTTGGCGGGGCTAGGAGCCTCCGGGTTACCAGAATCGTTGAAGGTTTGTTCAGTAGGCGGGTCAGAGGAAGATATAGGAACATCATGAGACGGTTGAGGCGGCAGCTCGTGAGAAGAGGAGAAAGGAGGTGCGAGGAAGAAGACGACTGAGGAAGGAGAATGGAAAGGACCTAGGTCGCGCCTATTTATAAGGAAGGACCGACCAAGACGGCGCAAAAAACGAGGAGACCAAAGCATCATTATCCAGCGGCCCCAACGCCTCGATTCTCTGGATGGTCAGTAAAGGCAAAGATTCGTTGGAGGACATGATGGATTAAAATATGAAATTTATTGAAGATGACGTCACGGAGATTTGACCCGGATCCAGATGATGACGTCACGGCGGGTTAGAATTTCCGCACAAAACAGAGGACTAAGGGCTAGTTTATAAGGTTTTTTAAGATTGACATGAACCGGTTCAAATCAATCTGGGGCCTAATGTTGGGGATATAATTATGTACGTAAGCCGGCCAGGAGGGGCCGGGTTACGCAAAGAGAAGCCCATCTGAAGCCCAAGACCAAGATGTGAAGATGGCGGTTCAGTAAAGGGTCTAAAGGCCCATAGACGATTTAGGGCCCATGGTGATAAGCCACCATGAGGGCGCAACTTGTATTGTAAGGTAAAAATAACTAGTCACCGAGCCGGACACTGTTTATGAGTCGGCCGGGACTCTGTAAGCCGTAGGGCGTCAACCCGTGTATATAAGGGGACGACCCGCTGGCGGCTTGGGGACAAGAAACAAGAGATCGAGAATCGGGCATAGTGTATCTCGCTCCCTGGTCATCGAAAGCTCAAGCAATTCCAACCCAACTAGATGTAGGCCTTCATTCACCGTAAGGGGCTGAACTAGTATAAACCTCATGTGTCCTTTGTCCCGATTAACCCCTTTAAGCTTCCTAGTTGCGATGGCTCCACGATCAAGTCCTTGCAAGAGGACATCTGCCGTGACAATTCCACGACAGATCTCATTCCTATTGACATCGAAACCACATCTTACATTTGACATTGAAACCACATCTTACTTTTTTTTACCAGCACCACCGATAATAATAACTATGGGCGATACCCTCCTCCTTGTGCTAACCCAGGACGTTTATCTTTGTTTTTGTAAATAATCGATCTCCATTATCATTTTTATTCTTCAATTTAATCATGAAATGTACAACAGAAGACTCATGAAGTAACATGTACAAATCATGGCGTCCAAAACATTTCAGAGATGATATTATAAACAATACTAAATTCACAGTGTAGACAAAAGTAAGTTGAAATTATAGTACAAAAACATACAAATTATCATTTACTTCTAATGAGTTTATGAATAACCATTAGTCAACAATGTGTTGCGTTTGAGTATAAAAAATCCATAATTGCTCATATTAAATTAATATACATCAACCTTTCTCAAGCAAACTGATACAAATTTGCTAAGATCGTCACATGTGAAGCAAAGTTGAGATTTTATTTCTTTCTGTTATACATCTGATCATGTGCATGTGACGACAACACCGGTGCTGCCAAGTGAAGAAACGATGATTCAATGTCTTGTTAGGCATAGATGGATCACTTAACTATCATATGTATGCAAACTCATAGATAGATCCGAAAAGGCTCCAAGATGAACGTACATAGTATATTTTTCTTGTTAATTAATCAGAAGGGAGAAGGAAGGAATGATAGAGTGGTGTACAAAATAAATATTTTGGTAGAGGAAAAGCTACCGCCCTGATTTGAATTAATCAAGCCCTTACATTCATCAATATACAACACAACACCCCACCACATATAAAAAGGAAGAAAAAAAACGACACGATACAATGGTGCCGAGGAACAACCACACACCCTAGAAAACAACAAGCCAATATCGTTTGTTAGAGCGGCACCACTTGTGGTCTCCTGGGTTCTCATTCGCGATCAAGCAACCAAAACTAAGAACGAAGCCAACTGGAGAAGGGGACAAGCCAGTATGGGAGGCCATGCCATTGCCATCACCTAGACGTCAACAAACACAACACCATCCAGCTCCATCGCCGAAAGGAACCACCTGCTCCTCGCCCTAGATCGGAAGGGCGTCGTACCGTGGGACGATAACTGCGCTCACCACCGTAGAGCCTAGATGGAAACTGATGCCGAGGTCAAATAGTGAGGACTTCGAGCATCAAACTCAACTTGCACACCCTGAGAGGACTACCGTCGAGGCTACGAATCCGTCAACATGAAGAGAAGAAGCTGTCACCCCCCCCCCCCCCGACCACCAATATGTACGGACCTTGTTCATGTTCAGGTAGGGACGTTCCGCAGATCCTTGAGCCGAGCAAACTTAGAGGTTGTGAATATGAATCAGATTGACCGATGCTTTCCATGCATGCTATGAGCAGTCCCTATTGGGAAAACAATCCCAGCTTTTTAGTCACGATTTGACAAAAATATTTGAGATTTGAATGTGTAGTGTATGAATTGGAGACATGATTTCCTACTCCAGTTGTGTCGTCAGACTGAATGCGAAGGTGCATGAAGACTGAAGGGCTCCTCGAACCCTAAATCCTGACCCAAAACCGTAAACCTAAACCCTAAAACTTTTGATCTAGTATGATGTCAAAAAAATTCTGATTATTTTATTTTGTTTTCAATTTTTCTAACTGTTCATCCGGGTGCACCTACACCCGGGAGCAGCCAGACCTTTCTACATGAATTGTTTCACCTCTACAATGAGCATAAACATGCTGTCAACGTTTTCTTATTCAGTTGCCGCAAAAAAAATAATGTTTCTTATTCAAAATTCGTGCTACATGACAAGTAATTAAGAATTGCACATTGTTCAGTAATTATGATATATAACTCAGTACATGCAAAAATTGATGCTTTATCTGATCACTGTAGAATGCTATCGAATTCAACTGCAAAAGTAGACAACTATATATTGAATTGACACACATGCCAGCAAGATACACATGTCCAACGGAGAGGCGCGAAGCTACTGCAGCAAGGAGCATGTACCCAGGGGAGCACATGCTTGCAACATTATGGTTAAGGTTTGTATGCATTTATGGATGATGCACATAGTTTTTAAAAAAAAACTGGTGATGTACATAGCTGCAAATGCAAAGAAGTTTAGAAAGCAAATGATGATATTGGTATATAACACTGAGGTGTTGAGGAAGTAAATATATATGCATGTCATCTGTAACAGAACACAAACTATGTAGAGCTAAATCATAATTAATTGAGACTAATCCGTCAAAATAATGCCTGAGTAGTAATGACAACGAATAGATCCAATTCTGAACTAATTAATTCTAAAACAGTATTGTTCATACTGAGATGATTTTAACGACGACTTCATGTTATGGGCATAGTTATTTCTTTGTTATCCCTTTCATGGTCAAGAGGTTTTTTTGAAAAGCTTCAAAATCGAGGGTTTAATATCCGTGAGATAAATGCACTGAGCCCTAGTAATAAAGAGCTGATTCTAGGGAAAGCCAGGATTTCACTTGTCAGTCATCCATCTGGCTGGAGTAGTTAACCTTCAATATGCCGTTGGAAAATGTGCACAAGCATTAGTTCTTGCCTTTCAGCGGGTCAAAAAGTATCTGGTTCACATGTTGCCTCACTCAGTGTTACAATTGATTAATGTTTTTCTTTGGATCAAATAGTGTATTCCCATAAATGATCGGCATTACAAGGGAGCACCAAAACAACCAATGATGATCAACTTTATCTGCACCCATTTTTCTTTTATTTTTTTTAGAAAAGAAAGACCGGTTGGCACTAGGCAGCTAATTTTTTTTAGCTATGCAGAGGAGCTCAGCAGGATGCCCCGACGTGCATCGATTTATGAGCTCGGCGTGCAGACCCGCGTGTGGTGGCGCCGTGGGTAGGCTGCTAGACCTGCTGGAGTTGTCGTCTGTTGTGCTAGTTGAGGCGATGCGCCGGCACAGATCTGGTCCTTCGTGCTGATGGTGGCCTCCGTGGCCATGGCTTGGGTGCCCGCTTGGGCTGGGTCGCAAGGCATGCCCGTCGTGGCCGGAACACATCGGACTGCAGCATGGCCTGAAGCCGATCGAGTTCATGTTCGGCAGGTAGATGATGTCACAAGGGATGCCTTGTCGCACCAGAGCCGGGCGTCCAGGGTTGCCGTGCCTGTGCACACCCGATGTACTGAATCTCTCATTCGCGCCCACAATGCAAGCAAAAGGTAGCTCTTGCGTACCAGTTATTGAATTTGGCTGTCATACATATTCCCAGTGTCACCCAAGCCTAAACTCATGCCCGAAAATAAGCAGACCAATTTGATTTAGGACGAGAAACAAAATAACGTGTGTAGCATGCACGGTAGCATTGTGTGACTACAAAATGCAAGTCCACTTAACATATGGCTCATATTTATAGCCAGTGTTGGTCTTGAGTAGTTCAGAGTTCCTCGCGACTTAAAGCTTCCAGGCCGCAAAAATCCTGAAGTTTTCACGACTTCAATCTATTGTCTTTGTTCTCACGGTGTTGCTCTCATAAATGTGAGGGATTGAGATCCTGCACTTACGAAGCACCTGTGATGACGCTCAAGGTTATAAAAGTGGTGACCATGTATACTTGGGGGGACGAGACTTGCCTGCTCCCTTCCCATGCTCCCACCCGTGCTCCCGCATACGTGGCTTGATTTGATTGGAAGAAAATAAGGCCCGGCCCCACCCCCTGAAAATTAGAGAGGGAGATGATTATATTTGCCAGTTAACTGAGTCGGTTTTATGTTTCAATCAATTTAGAATGAATGCCTACCGCCGTTGGATCCATAAGAAGCGGTCGGATGCTTTTCTTCATCCACATTCTAGCAATTTGTATCCAGGACTCGTCTAAATTGCATTCAAAACAAAATTTTGTTACATTGTGTATCTCTTTGGTCAAATGTGATTTCTTCCTGTGATGACACTCAAGGCTATAAAAGTGGTGACATGTATACCTGGAACGCCAATTTGCCAGTTAGCTGAGTCAGTTTTCAGTTTCAGTCGATTTAGAAGGAATGCCTACCAGCCGTTGGATCCAAAAGAAGCGGTCGGACGCTTTTCTTCAACCACATTCTGGCAATTTGTATCCGGGACTTATCTAAATTGCATTCAAAATAAAAATTTGTTACACTGTTTATCTCTTTAGTTAGATGTGACTTCCTTTTTTTTGCGGGAAAAACTTCTGATCTATTCCTCTTGAATCATGGTAGTACAAGAATACTAGAAATAATAAAAACTACATCCAGATCCGTAGACAACCTAGCGAGGACTACAAGCATCGAAGCGAGCCGAAGGCGCGCCGCTGTCATCGCCTCTCCCTCCCCGGAGCCGAGCAGACCTTGTTGTAGTAGACAGTCGGGAAGTCATTGTACTAAGGCCCCATATAACCAACGTAGCAGAACAGCAACCGTCGTCGATGAAGAATGTAGATCAGAAGGATCCAACCTAGAGACACATGAATATAGACGAACGACTAATAGATCTGAGCAAATCCACCAAAGACATATCAGCCGGAGACACACCTCCACACGTCCACCGACGATGCTAGCCGCATCACCGGAATGGGGGCTAGGCGGGGAGAACTTTATTCCATCTTTAGGGAGCCGCCACCATCTTGTCTTCTGGAGCAGGACAATAACCCTAACAAAGCTCAAAAAAAGATCTAAAAATGGAGCCCTCCCATCGACAAGGGCTGGGATCCACTCCACCCACATGGCCCTAAGGCCACCGGAGACGGAGCGGACCGATGATGGCAACGACAGGAGGTAGAGGAACCCTAACTTTTTGGGAGGCGGTGTCTGGCTATGATGTGATTTCTTCCTACTGCAATCCTCCAATGCCGACCTGACAGTGTGCCTCCTCCCTCCCCCCCCCCGGCAGCAGACGGCGTACCATGTGTGCCTCGTCGCACTGTCCTCCTATCTCCTATGAATTTGTTTTTACAGCGATTGAGGAATAACGTTCGCTGCACGGGTATACCAATACATGGTTCTTGTGCTCTCCAACATGAGATAGTTGTTGCATATCCTTGTATAATAAATGTCATTCCAAAATGTTGATGGACCTGCATTTTATTGATGGGTCAAAGTGCTCTTGCTATAAAAAAAGAGTTTACCCAGTCTATAAGGAAAACTAGGCCAGAAATCACACAATTGCTTGATTAATTAAGGAACAATCAAGTAAAAACCCCGGCCATTAGCAAAAGAAAAGAAAAAACAAAGCGCAAATGGCCAACTCAACCTCCACCACCTACTCACCCGCTACTTAGAGAGAAGGAAGTGAGATCTTCGGAGATGCCTCCAAGAAAAATGATGCCCGGTGCCGCCATTGACCCCCTCGATCAATAAAATTTTCACTTAGAAACCGCCCATGACTCCCGCCGAGACCTGGCAAGGGGTCTGACCCCACCAACAACCACCATGCAAGCCTAAGAAGCGACAAACCACGACCTAGTGGAGAGGAGGAACCCTTCATTGATGACTCCCAATGGAAATGCGCCACCATGATACGTCCATTTTGCATCATGCTTTTATATCAATATTTATTGCATTATGGGCTGTTATTACACATTATGTCACAATACTTATGCCTATTCTCTCTTATTTTATAAGGTTTACATAAAGAAGGAGAATGCCGGCAGCTGGGATTCTGGCTGGAAAAGGAGCAAATATTAGAAACCTATTCTGCACAGCTCCAAAAGTCCTGAAACTTCACGGATGATGTTTTTCAAATATATAAAAAAAACATTGAGCGCAAGAACTTCACCAGGGGGGCCACACCCTGCCCACAAGGGTGGGGGGCGCGCCCCCTACCTCGTGGGCCCCCTGGTGGCCCTCCGGTGACCATCTTTTGCTATATGGACTCTTTCGATGAAAAAAATAATCATAAGCCATCTTCTCGGACGAAACTCCGCCACCACGAGGCGGAACCTTGGCGGAGCCAATCTAGGGTTCTGGCGGGGCTGTTCTGCCGGGGAAACTTCCCTCCCGGAGGGGGAAATCATCGTCATCGTCATCACCAACGCTCCTCTCATCGGGAGAGGGCAATCTCCATCAACATCTTCATCAGCACCATCTCATCTCAAAACCCTAGTTCATCTCTTGTATCCAATTCTTGTCTCCAAGTCCGGGATTGGTGCTAGTAGGTTGCTAGTAGTGTTAATTACTCCTTATAGTTGATGCTAGTTGGTTTAATTGGTGGAAGATCATATGTTCAGATACTATATGCATATTAATACCCCTCTGATTATGAACATGTTTATGCTTTGTGAGTAGTTACTTTTGTTCCCGAGGACATGGGAGAAGTTTTGCTATTAGTAGTCATGTGAATTTGGTATTAGTTCGATATTTTGATGAGATGTATGTTGTCTCTCCTCTAGTGGTGTTATGTGAACGTCGACTACATGACACTTCACCATTGTTTGGGCCTAGAGGAAGGCATTGGGAAGTAATAAGTAGATCATGGGTTGCTAGAGTGACAGAAGGTTAAACCCTAGTTTATGTGTTGCTTCGTAAGGGGCTGATTTGGATCCATTTGTTTCATGCTATGGTTAGGTTTACCTTAATACTTTTGTTGTATTTGCGGATGCTTGCAATAGAGGTTAATCATAAGTGGGATGCTTGTCCAAGTAAGGGCAGCACCCAAGCACCGGTCCACCCACATACCAAATTATCAAAATACCGAACGTGAATCATATGAACGTGATGAAAACTAGCTTGATGATATTCCCATGTGTCCTCGGGAGCGCTTTACATCATATAAGAGTTTGTCCAGGCTTGTCCTTTGCTACAAAAGGATTGGGCCACCTTGCTGCACTTTATTTACTTTTGTTACTTGTTGCTCGTTACAAATTATCCTATCACAAAACTATCCGTTACCACTTATTTCAGTACTTGCAGAGAATACCTTGCTGGAAACCACTTATCATTTCCTTCTGCTCCTCGTTGGGTTCGACACTCTTACTTATCGAAAGGACTACGATAGATCCCCTATACTTGTGGGTCATCACACCACACCATCATCACCAGTAACCGATCCCCATTGCAAGTAAAGCCTTCGACCAGAGCCGTTCACCCCTCCACCTCACCGAGCCCCATGGAAGGGGCCAAACCATTGTTAGTGGCAGACCATGGCCGCTGAATCCAATAGCACGCCACCGGTCGAGCATCCATAGCACCAAGGAGACAAAAAAGGCGACACATATCCACCAAGTATATTTTTTCAAGGGTACGCCAAAAGCGCACCATAGCTTTATAGAAGAGAGAACGTTATTTAGAAGAGATTACATGGTAGGTAAATGGCTCTCAAAAGATGCCTCCACCGTACCCTCCATTCATCCTAACTCTACCCTACTACTCACACCACATAGTTACTCCAGTGGCTCCTGCTCTAGACGACAGTTCTAATTCTTGCCAAATCAAATCTACGGTTCCTCCTACATTCTTTAAGTCATTCCTCCCGAAGACCCTCCCATTGCGTTGCTCCCAAATGTTCCAGCAGATCGACGTGACCACCGAATCAAAACCCTATCGCTGCCTCTTCGGCATAAGCTTCCTTGTGGTATACCACCAGTCGTCAATTGTGGAATGTTGTGTCGGGCAAAGGTCTGGGTTAATGCTCATTCTGCAGAAGCAAATGTACCACACCTGCCTTGCAAACACACACTGCATAGTAATGTGATCAATAGTGTCCTCCTCCTGCTCGCAAAGATAGCACGACGACCTTTGGTCCTGTAATCCATTACGAAAACGTCTATCCGCCGCCCAGAGTCTGTATTGCACCGCCAGCCACATGAAAAGCTTGGACACCAGCGGTGCCCAACACTTCCATATGGCAGCATAAGCTCGAAACCTGATCCCTCCCATGCAAAGCATCTTGTAGGCCGAAGACGCTATGTAGACTCCTTCGCGGTTCCAAGACCAGATTGGTTTGTCCTCGGTCCCAGGCTCCAGTTGTATATCAAGCAGAATCTCCCACAAGCGGATGAATTGTGCTAGTCCTTCCGTGCATAGCTGGACTACAATGTCATCCATCCACCCATGCATCCACAGCGCATCCTTCACTCGCCTTCTATTCACAATTTGAGTTCTAACTTGCTTATATACCAGCGGTGCCAGCTCTCTGATTGTACTCCCGCTGATCCATCTATCTTTCCAGAACAGAACTTGCGTTCCCTCGCCTACCTGCCACTTCACAAGACTAGCAAACGATGCACTTGCTTGTTTGTCCGGGGTCCAATTCAGACCTTGCCACGGTCTCATGTCATCAGTCCAAGATAACCACTCCCATCTCAATCTGAGCACGATCCCCTGCTTGTACAGATCAATCACTCCCTGCCCTCCAAGCTCTTTGGGCCGACAAACACGCTTCCATGACACCAAGCAGCGACCACCATGGAGTTCCTCTAATCCATCCCAGAAGAAGGTTCTGCAGCCCTTGTCCACCCGCTCCATAGCCCATTTTGGAGCCTCAGCCACGATCAGATGGTGGGCCAGCCTTGCCCTCATCACCTGATTGACCGGAATCAATCTTCCTGGCCTAGTCACAAAACCTCTTTGCCATCCTGGGACGATACGAAGTGCATCATCCACCACCAGTTGCCACTCAGATCTCTTTAGCTGCTTAATACTGAGTTGTAGGCCGAGGTATTTGCATGGGAAAGTCTCCATCTTCCAAGGCAAGGCCTCCTTCACAAGCTGTTCATCGTACGCCTCAGCTCTGATCATAATAGCCGTCGATTTATTGTAATTGACTCTCAGTCCCGAAGCTTCTCCAAAGGTCCCAAGCACTTCCTTGACAAAGAAGAGATCTGACACTATGGGCTTGATGAATAACACCACATCGTCAGCGTATAGGGATAAACGCTGCATTGGGCTACAACCATTCATGCTGCTTAACACGTCCGAGTCATGGACTTTAATCACAATCTTTGTTAACACGTCCATGGAAATGATGAAAAAGAGGGGCGATATAGAATCTCCTTGTCTCAGCCCCTTTGCATGCATGAATTTTGGCCCTGTAGATCCATTCACCACCGCTCTAGAGCTTGCTGATGTAAGAAGGGTACCGATCCATGATATCCAGCGCTCCGTGAATCCTTTAGCTCTAAGAACCTCAAAAAGGAAAGGCCGGGATAGAGAATCAAAAGCCCTAGAGATATCTAACTTCAGCAATACACCTTTGGCCTTCCTTTTATGTAATCTTCTAGCCATTTGCCGAACCAACAGAAAGTTGTCATGAATGTTATGGCCTTTTATAAACATCGAATGATTAATATGCACTAGCTCCCCCATTCTCGGCCTTAATCTGGTAGCCATCAGCTTGGATGCTAGTTTTGGCATGCTATGAACAAGGCTGATTGGCCTGAAGTCATTGATGCCGCAAGCCTCAGGGGTTTTAGGAATGAGGGTTATGATAGCCTGGTTTAGCTGCCCAAAACCAAAACCATTGCCTGGAAAAAACTTGTGCAAAGCTGCAATCAAATCTCCTTTAATGATCTCCCACGCCTTTTGAAAAAACAGGCCAATAAAGCCATCAGGGCCCGGGGCTTTGTCTGATGGCATCTCTTTCACCACTTCCCAAATTTCCTCTTCCGAGAAGATAAGCTCCTGGTCAACAAGATTAACCTGAATGTCTAAGGCCTCAAGGTCAAGCGAGTGAACCCTGGCCTCATCTCTCCCCAGCAGATCTCTATAGGCATTAAAGAAAGCCTCCTCTTTGCCATGCTGGTCTACAATGACCTGTACTGCTACATGAAGAGCTGGGATGAAGTTCTTCATTCTCCTCCCGTTGGCTACCAAATGGAACAATTGTGAATTGGAGTCCCCTTCCTGCAGCCAGGTAATCCTCGACCTTTGTCGTGCAATCGTTCTCTCCAGGGAGGCCATGCCCAGCACCATGTGTTTAAGATTGCTCCTCAGACCTCACTCCTCCTCTGTCAGCAGCCGGCTCTCTTGCGCACAATCAAACCGCATAATGACCAGGTTAGCAACTGCAATCTGCAACTTGATATTCCCCACTTTTTTCTGTCCCCATACATCAAGGGCTCTTGCAGTGTTCCTGAGCAGCACATCCAGTCTGTGAAAATGATATGTGATGTCGCTATCACATACCCATGCCTCATTCATAACATCCAGAAAACCGTCTAGCTTTGTCCAAAACTTCCCAAACCGAAACCTTCTCTTGTAATGCAGGCGTTCTTCCATAGCCAGATATAGGGGGCAATGGTCAGAAGTCATGTAGAATTAAAGGGCTTATAATAGGCATTCCGGATGGTCCAACTCCCAGTCAATGGAAACAAAGGCTCTGTCAATTTTGGTTACAGTAGGAACCTCCTGTACGCTACTCCAAGTGAATCTACGACCATGGAGAAAGAGCTTTTTGAGTGCATTATCATCCACGAAGCGCTTGAACCTGCTCATCATCTGATGTCTACTACACAACCTTCTTCTTGTAGACGTTGTTGGGCCTCCAAGTGCAGAGGTTTGTAGGACAGTAGCAAATTTCCCTCAAGTGGATGACCTAAGGTTTATCAATCCATAGGAGGCGTAGGATGAAGATGGTCTCTCTCAAGCAACCCTGCAACCAAATAACAAAGAGTATCTTGTGTCCCCAACACACCCAATACAATGGTAAATTGTATAGGTGCACTAGTTCGGCGAAGAGATGGTGATACAAGTGGTATATGGATGGTAGAGAAAGGTTTTTGTAATCTGAAAATATAAAAACAGTAAGGTAACTAACGGTAAAAGTGAGCACAAACGGTATTGCAATGCGTTGAAACAAGGCCTAGGGTTCATACTTTAACTAGTGCAAGTCCTCTCAACAATAATAACATAATTGGATCATATAACTTTCCCTCAACATGCAACAAAGAGTCACTCCAAAGTTACTAATAGCGGAGAACAAATGAAGAGATTATGGTAGGGTACGAAACCACCTAAAAGTTATCCTTTCTAATCGATCTATTCAAGAGTCCGTAGTAAAATAACATGAAGCTATTCTTTCCGTTCAATCTATCATAGAGTTCGTACTAGAATAACACCTTAAGACACAAATCAACCAAAACCCTAATGTCACCTAGATACTCCAATGTCACCTCAAGTATCCGCGGGTATGATTATACGATATGCATCACAAAATCTTAGATTCATCTATTCAAACCAACACAAAGTACTTCAAAGAGTGCCCCAAAGTTTCTACCGGAGAGTCAAGACGAAAACGTGTGCCAACCCCTATGCATAGGTTCATGGGCGGAACCCGCAAGTTGATCACCAAAATATACATCAAGTGAATCAATAGAATAACCCATTGTCACCACGGTTATCCCACGCAAGACATACATCAAGTGTTCTCAAATCCTTAAAGACTCAATCCGATAAGATAACTTCAAAGGGAAAACTAAATCCATTACAAGAGAGTAGAGGGGGAGAAATATCATAAGATCCAACTATAATAGCAAAGCTCGCGATACATCAAGATCGTACCACCTCAAGAACACGAGAGAGAGAGAGAGAGAGATCAAACACATAGATACTGGTACATACCCTCAGCCCCGAGGGAGAACTACTCCCTCCTCGTCATGGAGAGCATCGGGATGATGAAGATGGCCACCCGAGAGGGATTCCCCCTCCGACAGGGTGCCGGAACGGGTCTAGATTGGTTTTTGGTGGCTACGGAGGCTTCTGGCGGCGGAACTCCCGATCTATTATGCTCCCCGAAGTTTTTAGGGTATATGGGTATATATGGGAGGAAGAAGTATGTCGGTGGACCTCCAGGCTGTCCATGAGGCAGGGGGCGCCCAGCGGGGTGGGCGCGCCCCCCACCCTCGTTGGCAGCCTGAGACTCTCCTGGTCCAACTCCGATACTCCGTGGGCTTCTTCTGGTCCAAAAATAAGTTCCGTGAAGTATCAGGTCAATTGGACTCCATTTGATTTTCCTTTTCTATGATACTCTAAAACAAGGAAAAAACAGAAACTGGCACTGGGCTCTAGGTTAATATGTTAGTCCAAAAAATCATATAAAATAGCATATAAATGCATATAAAACATTCAAGGTTGATAATATAATAGCATGGAACAATCAAAAAATATAGATACGTTGGAGACGTATCAGCATCCCTAAACTTAATTCTTGCTCGTCCTCGAGTAGGTAAATGATGAAAACAGAATTTTTGATGTGGAATGCTACCTAACATATTTATCCATGTAATCTTCTTTATTGTGGCAAGAATATTCAGATCCATAAGATTCAAGACAAAAGTTTAATATTGACATAAAAATAATAATACTTCAAGCATACTAACCAAGCAATTATGTCTTCTCAAAATAACATGGCCAAAGAAAGCTATCCCTACAAAATCATATAGTCTGTCTATGCTCTATCTTCACCACACAAAATATTTAACTCATGCACAACCCCGATGACAAGCCAAGCAATTGTTTAATACTTTTGATGTTCTCAAACTTTTTCAATCTTCACGCAATACATGAGCGTGAACCATGGATATAACACTATATGTGGAATAGAATGGTGGTTGTGGAGAAGACAAAAAGGGAGAAGATAGTCCCACACCAACTAGGCGTATCAACGGGCTATGGAGATTCCCATCAATAGATATCAATGTGAGTGAGTAGGGATTGCCATGCAACGGATGCACTAGAGCTACAAATGTATGAAAGCTCAACAAAAGAAACTAGTGGTGTGCATCCAACTCGCTTGCTCACGAAGACCGAGGGCATTTTGAGGAAGCCCATCATTGGAATATACAAGCCAAGTTGTATAATGAAAGATTCCCACTAGTATATGAAAGTGACAACATAGGAGACTCTCTATCATGAAGATCATGGTGCTACTTTGAAGCACAAGTGTGGTAAAAGGATAGTAGCATTGCCCCTTCTCTCTTTTTCTCCCATTTTTTATTTTTTTATTTTTTTATTTGGGCATTTTCTCTTTTTATGGCCTCTTTTTTTTCTCTTTTTTTATTTTTCATCTGGAGTCTCATCCCGACTTATGGGGGAATCATAGTCTCTATCATCCTTTCCTCATTGGGACAATGCTCTAATAATGATGATCATCACACTTTTAATTACTTACAACTCAAGAATTACAACTCGATACTTAGAACAAAATATGACTCTATATGAATGCCTCCGGCGGTGTACCGGGATGTGTAGTGACATGTATGGAAGAATTATGAACGGTGGCTTTGCCACAAATACGACGTCAACTACATGATCATGCAAAGCAATATGACAATGATGAAGCGTGTCATAATAACGGAATGGTGAAAAGTTGCATGGCAATATATCTCAGAATGGCTATGGAAATGCCATAATAGGTAGGTATGGTGGCTGTTTTGAGGAAGGTATATGGTGGGTGTATGATACCTGCTAAAGGTGCGCGGTACTAGAGAGGCTAGCAATGGTGAAGGGTGAGAGTGCGTATAATCCATGGACTCAACATTAGTCATAAATAACTCATATACTTATTGCAAAATCTATTAGTTATCGAAACAAAGTACTACGCGCATGCTCCTAGGGGGATAGATTGGTAGGAAAAGACCATCGCTTGTCCCCGGCCGCCACTCATAAGGAAGGCAATCAATAAATAAATCATGCTCCGACTTCATCACATAACGGTTCACCATACATGCATGCTACGGGAATCACAAACTTCAACACAAGTATTTCTCAAATTCACAACTACTCAACTAGCATGACTCTAATATTACCATCCTCATATCTCAAAACAATCATCAAGTATCAAACTTCTCATAGTATTCAATGCACTTTATATGAAAGTTTTTATTATATCCCTCTTGGATGCCCATCATATTAGGACTAAATTCATAACCAAAGCAAATTACCATGCTGTTTAGGACTCTCAAAATAATATAAGTGACGCATGAGAGTTCACCTATTTCTATAAAATAAAACCACCACCGTGCTCTAAAAAGACATAAGTGAAGCACTAGAGCAACAACAAACTACTCCGAAAGATATAAGTGAAGATCAATGAGTAGTCGAATAATTATGCAACTATATGAAGACTCTCTAACATTTAAGAATTTCATATCTTGGTATTTTATTCAAACAGAAAGCAAAACAAAAGAAAATAAAATGACGCTCCAAGCAAAACACATATCATGTGGTGAATAAAAATATAGCTCCAAGTAAAATTACCGATGAACGAAGACGAAAGAGGGGATGCCTTCCGGGGTATCCCCAAGCTTAGGCTTTTGGTTGTCCTTGAATATTACCTTGGGGTGCCTTAGGCATCCCCAAGCTTAGGCTCTTGCCACTCCTTATTCCATAGTCCATCGAATCTTTACCCAAAACTTGAAAACTTCACAACAGAAAACTCGTAAGCTCCGTTTAGCGAAAGAAAACAAAACACCACTTCAAGGTACTGTAATGAATAGGGGTGGAAAGTGGTAGCGGATAATCCGAAATATCCAATATTCGTATTCGAGAAAATGCCTATTCATATCCGAAACATCCGCATCCGAACCAAAATGGAAATGGAAATTTTCCGTATCCGGATTTATTTAACAAATAAAAAATAAAATATGGTATGAGATTTTGACACAAATATGGATATGGAAGTGGATATATCCGTATCCGAATAAAATTATGGAAGGTAATTTTCAAAATTCTAGCCCCAATATTCCAATTATCCAACATAAAAGCCAAATAAGTGGTCAAATTTTACTATTTTTATCATTAAACTTAGAAATTATTATGCATTACAATAGTATTTAATCATAAACCTATTTACCATTGCCTTATTGTATGGCACAAGTTGATTATTTCATGTCACACAACTATTGACTAATATACATAAGCAATACATCACTATTATTCATCCGAACCGCATCCGTATCTGATAACATCTGTATTCGCATTCGTATTCGTTTTGAAAATATGAAAATGGAAGTGGTAAGAGCACTATCCGATCAGCATCCGATCCGTTTCCACCCCTAGTAATGAACTCATTATTTATTTATATTAGTGTTAAACCTACTGTATTCCAACTTCTCTATGGTTTATAAACTCTTTTACTAGCCATAGATTCATTAAAATAAGCAAACAACACACGAAAAACAGAATCTGTCAAAAACAAAACAGTCTGTAGTAATCTGTAACTAACGCAAACTTCTAGAACCCCAAAAATTCTAAAATAAATT